>NC_056522.1:195044874-195152828 GCF_019175285.1 Sceloporus undulatus | reverse complement strand
GAACCCACACTTCACCATTATTTGCTATGTAATGATCTGGAAAAAAGGTAATTAAAAATAAACATGTTTAGCTTTAGTTGTGTCTTGAGCAAAATTAACCCTCACGTCTTCAGAATCAAAGAAATAATCAATCTTAATTAAAACACAACTAAATTGCAAACAGTCTATTAAGGAGATTGGCTCTCTCCTAACTGTTGTTGTTACACTCCAATCACAAGGAAAAAGTGGAAATTCAATATGTGAAATAATGACGCATCACACCAATTGGCGGCAGGGAGTTTGAAAACAGTGGCTAGGTTATTTGTGATGGTGCATTGTCTGGTTAAGTTTAAAGAGATTTAATATAGAATCTCACTGTGTCAATTAAAGAAATAAAGGAAAGTCACATAAACAGAGATCATAAAATTATAGATCTGGAAAAGACCACAAGGACCATCCAGTCCAAACCCCTGCCATGCTGGCAGATACAATCAAAGCACTCTTGACAGATGGCCATCCAGGCTCTGTTTAAAATCCTCCACCATTCTCCATGGCAGTGTGTTCCACTGTCAAACAGCTCTTACTGTCAGGAAACTTTCCTAATGTTAGGTGGAATCTTTTCCTGGTTTAAGATGGAATCAGGTACAATGACTGTCAGATTTCATGAACAGATGTGTGCATTATTTGATCAAGTTACATGACTTGGTAATATGATTAATTATTTTTAGGTATGTAAGTGTCTGCAGTTAGGAAGGACGAAGAAAAAGCATTGGGCAAGCTTCACTGATAAAAATCTATCAAAACGCTCAATTCTGAAACCTTCTTTTAACAGTTTTAATAACTTGTGGCTTCCTCAGAGGGAAACATATACCTCATTCTGTAAGAGTAAAATATTTCTTGGTTTATTTCATTCTCAAATGCTTTGTTAGGCAAGATTACAAGTTTACACACTTTTAGCACTGCAACAATTTTTAAAGCTGGTTCTACAAAAATGTTTGTCATGCAGAAATAATTTTAATACAGAAATAACATATTTTGTCCAAAATTCAGCGTTCCTCAAAAATAAATAAATAAATAAATAAATAAATAAATAATAGACCCGAAGATTTTCTCAGCCGGATTTCTTAGGTCCAAAACACACTGCAGAAATAATCCAGTTTGAGGCTGCTTTAACTGCCCTGGCTCAGTGCTAGGGAATCCTGGGAATTGTAATTTATTGTGGCGTCAAAGGTCTCTGACAGAGAAGGCTAAATGTTTCACAAAACTACAGTTCCCAGAATTCCCTAGCACTGAACCATGGCTCTGAAGTGGTCTCAAACTGCAGTGTGTTTTGAGCCTTAGTGTCAATACCCTCTCTCTTGTTGAGGATGACAAAATGTGTAAATATATTTTACAACTCTGTTCTATTATGCCATCAGGTAAGCACAAGTCACACTACAAAACTAGGACTTTCTTGCTAGGTATTTAATATTCATTCATTGAAATATATTACATGCACATACATAGATGGCACCATTCACCAGATAAATTAGTAAGAATGTATTGAGACCAAAACAACAAGTGCTGGAAATACTTAAATAATACTGTCACTCTTTTCCCCCATGTCTGGTGATGGAACAATAAATCAAGGATGTTCTGGGCCTAAATAAATACATTGATGATAAAAAAAATTAAATATGAAAATTAAATAACGACTAGAATTTTATTAAATATGCTTGATGATCACCTTGAAAAGAAATATGGAAATATTATTTTTATATTGTATAAAGTGACTGTTGCAGTTCTGCGTGTAAGTCAGCCCCCCCTTATACATGGATTTTTTATCCACAGATTCAAGCATCCACGAATTGAAAATATTTTTAAAAAGTATGAATTCCTGATAGCAAACCTTGATTTTCCATTTTATATAAGGGACACCATTTTGCTCTGCCACTGTATTTAATGGGATGTGATTCATGAGGATCCTGGAACCAAATCCCAGTGGATAACAAGGTCCCACTGTACAGGTAGTAAAATAGCCATTTTCCAATCTAGTTTGCAAGCAAACAAACATTCTGTTGGTTTGGCTAGACAAGGCTCCTCAATACGCCTACTACCCCCCTGCTGCAGTGGCTTTTGAGTCTTCTCCGATTTGGACTCCCATAGATTAGAACCAAAATCCAAGGTTGGTAATGTATCTCTGTTAACAAGGCCTTAAACTATTCCACTTCTCCTACATTTGCTTCCTAGCTCTTGTGTGCGTGCATGAGTGTACGTGTTGCACAGGCATGTTGTGACTATTCCCATAATAAAATTACAAAACGTATTTGGATTTGCCTCTGGAGTTCGGTGTGATTTGGACTGGGCATACATTTGGGTTGCTACGCCAGGCTGTTTGTTACCCCAGCCATAATACAACTCTCATTTGAGCTAATGTGAAATCCCCCTAAGACATATTGATTTGTGGGTGTCCTCCCTGGACCCCAGCAATATGGGTAACAATGCTGGCTCTCAGTTCTGCTATTTACTGATGGGAAACTGATCTTCAGGTCTCAAACAGAGGTGATTTCAGCTGATACCTGATCTGTAGAAACTATTAGATCAGAGGTGGATAAAGTGTAGCCTATAGATTGTATGGACTCCCCTTGGCCATTTTGTGGCCCCTATGGAGCCTGGAATAAAAAAAAAGCCTTAAATGCTCCTAAATGACTCTAGCGGGTGTGGGGGCATTATGGGCCATTTTTGACTTCCAGGGCCTATTTAGGTCCAGGGGAGGTCCTTTAAAAAACAAGAAGCGAACAGGAAGTGACTTCTGCTTACTTCATGTTGTTAAAAGAGCACAGTAAAAATTGTATTTTTGGTGGTGGATGCACAAAGGTCTCCTGCAGGGCTAGTGCAGACCTCTAGCCTTCCACAGTTGCCCACCTCTGAATTGGACAAACTGGAGATACTAGGGAATTAATTTGTACAGCATTTGAGTTAGTTTAGCTGGGTAGGCTGCTGCTAAGAAAAACCGGTATGTCTGCAAACCTTTCAAAAGGAAACGTCAGGACTGCAGCCTTAGCACTGAAAACGATGACTTCAGCTTCATATTGAAAATGTGTTTCTGTCCCCCCTCCTGGAAAAAAAAATATCAAGCATTTTTTTTTTTAAATGTATAAGATTAGAAAATTAATCAAGCCCTTTAATTTCAACAGGAATGAATAATTCCCCTTCCTTTTCTAGAATAGATCTAAGTTGCTGGCAAAACTCAGCCATAATTACCCATATTACATGTTGTTAATTGGTTGGTGGGATATTTCTTTTAAAAACTGTGGTGTTAATTGGGAGCAGCTCAAGAGAATGAGTGACTAATGGAGTTGGCAGGCGCCTGATATGCACGTTCACCACTAAAAAGGCAACATTGACAATGTAATACCAATTTAAAATGTCATCTTTTTTATCTATAAAAAAGTGAGTATTTTAAAGTTGGCTCATGCCAGTTCAATTAGTTGCTCACTTTCCTGAGTAGTCATCAATTAGAACACAATCGTTTTTAAAGGTATATTTCACTGTTCAGTTATAGGAATGTTTTGGTAATCACATTGCTGGGACTTTAAACTGTCATATTATGTGCATTGTTTGATTCATATATATATATATATGTGTGTGTGTGTGTGTGTGTGTTTCACAGATAGCTAATGCTAAGTTTGCAACCCACAACTTTTTTAGCTTTCAAGTGGTTTATTTTTAAAATTATAATAAGCAATGACTGTTGTGTCTTTAGAGGATGGA
The DNA here is from genome assembly GCF_019175285.1 of Sceloporus undulatus. Lineage (NCBI taxonomy): Eukaryota > Metazoa > Chordata > Lepidosauria > Squamata > Phrynosomatidae > Sceloporus > Sceloporus undulatus. Next base: position 195,149,096 of record NC_056522.1, on the reverse strand, counting down.
AAAACTGAGAATACTGTGTAAAGATACAGTAGCAAGGTTGTTGTAATTCAGATTTCTGTTTCGTGTTTAAAATGAAAAGGGCAATAGGAGATTATTTGCTGTGTGGCAAGATTTGGCCCTGATTGTTCCATGGTTATGGGGATTAAAAACCCTCGCTCACATTATAAAAAAGTGCTCTGACAATACTGCATTACACTGTTACAGTGCCATGATTCCACTTTTACTCCTTTGGCTGCCTCCTGTGGAATCCTGGGATTTGTAGTTTGGTGATTTTATGCGTTTTATTGTAAAAACCCAATAATAAATTTAATTAGAAAAAACCTATGACAAAAATGGCACCATGCCAAATTGAGAGTGTTTGGGGGCATTTAGGAGTCAGATAAATTTGGATTTTTTTTAAAGAAGATACAGCTTTCCAACTTCTACTACCCTTCCACAATTGGCCATCCCTACTTTAAGATAAGAAAAGGCTAGACCCTGTTGTTTACTCTATTTGCAGTTTAGTGAAAAAGTGCACACAACATAAGGATTTTTCTCTCTTTTCTTCTGCCCCTGACAATGTAAAGTACTGAGGAAAAGTGGTTTTTTAAAAAAAGCAAATCAAAGAGCTGATCCAGGAAGTGAGATTTCTATACTTATGCAGAGCTTCTTTTCGTAAGCAAAGAAATATGAGTGGAACTGGAAAAGGCAATCATCTAAGGCCTTGTTCCAACTATGATTTAAACCAGATCGTGATTCTAAATGATTCAGTTTAAACCACTATGGTTCCCGCTTAATTCGAATTGCTGAAGCAATTGGGAAAGGTAGAGGGCATGGTTTTTATCCATTTAACCCATGACAGAAAGAAGCTGGTAAAGGGGTTTTTTGGGTGGCTGAATTGATTTACAGTGGGTCCTCGCCTTATGCGGGGATCCGTTCCGGATCCCTCCACGTAAGGTGAATTCTGCCTATGCTCGTGCACGGCGGTGCGGCGGCACAGCGGTGCACGGGATGCAACGGGCGCGCGCGCCCATTCAATTGAATGGGACGCGCCGCCCCTTCCGCCCCGCGCACGCCCCGCAGCTTGAGCGCGTATGCTCAAGTTGCGTAAGGCACACCTGTGTATGATGTGGACGCGCTGTATTTAGAAATAAATCAATTCAGCCCAAGTGGGAACCAGGCAGATTCGAATTCACCCTGCTTCCCACTGGGAGCAGATTCCCTGGCCTCCCAGCCATACCTCTATACTTGCTCCATCCTCAGTTCTTCATCCTTCTGGCCTGCCTCTCTCATTCCACCTCGGTGTGCCTCAGTCCTCCTGGCCTTCCTCTCTCCTTCCACCCTGGCCTCTCCTCTGCCCAAGGCCTACCGGTATGGCCAGGAGGACGGGGGAGGCATGGCTGGGAAGCCACAGCTGTTGCTTCCTGCACTGATTCTTGAAACTGGCTCAAACATAGTGGGAACCACTCTGTTTGCTGAACCGGTTTAAGGAATCAGTTCAGGAATTGAATCAAGAGATAAGTGGGAATTGGGCCTAACAGTATTTCATTGAATGTACAATCCTCCTTAAACTTTGACATACATAGAATTTGGGCACTGACATTTATGTTATTTTAGATGATGATGATGATGATGATGATGATGATGATGATGATGATGCAGAATTCTGTATAGTCTTTATGATGTCTAAGCATCATAGTTATGGTACTACACAGTGAATGCCGTCTTGACCCCTCCCCAGTTTGTGATCAATAGGGGTCTGTTCCCTGTCACCCAGGAAGCAGTTGGGTGTCAAATATACTCACTCCCAAGAGCAATCTCCAGTGAGACAGGGAGAAACAGAGTCCCTGTTGCAATTTCTCATGGTGCCAGAGATTTCTCACACAAAGGGACTGGGATTGTCAGCCAGGAACTTCCTTAACAGGAGAACAGATCCCCATCAGTCACAATGGCTGCCTCCTGGAAAGTGCGGATTGGTGGACTTTCACTCTCTCTATGTAGTCCCTATGTTGTTGTTGTTGTTAGCTTCCCTTCAGGGTCTTTTCTAGTTCTTTCATAGATGCCCTTCCCATTCCTAGTCTTCTTATTTGTTAACTGCAGTCATCATTCTGGTCAATGTTTGATCCTAGGCATGGGAATTCTTTAACCATTTCAATTTCTTCATTGTCTAGATTGAATTTATGTATTTCTTCTGTGGTCATTATTTTTGTTTTCTTTATGTTCAGCATTAAACCTGTCTTTGCACTTTCATCTTTAACTTTCCTTATTAACTGTTGCAAGTCTGTGCTGTTTTCCACAAATATTATGGTGCTCTCTGCACATCTTAGGTTGTTAATATTGCTTCCTCCTATCTTAACTCCTTTTTCTGTTTCTAATTCTATTTTTCTTATGATGTTTTCAGCATGTAAGTTAAACAAGTAAAGTGATAGGATGCAGCTTTAACTGACCCCTTTTCCTATTGGAAACCACTTTGTTTCCCCAGATTCTGTTCTGACAGTGGCCTCTTGTTCTTGGTACAGATTCATCTTCAGGACGATTAGATGTAGTGGCACCCTGTGTCTTTGAGTGCAGTTCATAGTTTTTCGTGATCTACACAATCAAATACTTTGCTGTAGTCTATGAAACACATGCGGATTTTCACCCCCCAGAATTCTTTAGTGCACTCCATTAGCCATCATATCTTTGTGATGTGGTCCCTGGTACCTCTTCCTTTCCTGAATCTTGCTTGCACCTCTGGGATTTCTCTCTTCATGTATGCTGTAGAATTTTGAGCATTATTTTGCTTGCATGTGAAATGATTGCTATTGTTCTATAGTTGCTGCAATCTTTTGTATCTCCTTTCTTGTGAGTTGGTGTATATTGATTGTTTCAAGTCTGTTGGCCACCTCTTTGTTTTCCATTTTTGTTGGCATATTTCAGTTAACACTAGAGTTGCTTCTGTCTGTTTCCATTTTAGCAATTTCATTGCAATACTGTCTGTTCCTGATGATTCCCCCCCCCCCACCATTTCTCCTTATTGCAGTTCCACTTGGCTTTTTAGAATTTGGAGTTCATCTTCATATAATTCCTCTTTCCATGTGTCATTCATTTCCTGATCTCTTTTTATAACTCTTCTGTGTATTGCCTCCATCATCTTTCTATTTCTTCTTGTTCCTGTGTTATATTCTTCTTTCTCCATAGAGCCTCCCTCCCTTTGGTTTGAATTTAGCTTTGATTTCTCTGGTGTTTTGGTAGATGTCTCTTGTTCTTCCCCTGTTGTTGTTGTCTTCTATTGCTCTGCATCGACTTTTTTAGTGTTTCCCATTATTCCAGCACATGAGACATTACATAGTTTTGTTCATGTTTCTGTTTTTTTCCCTGTCTCCCTTTGCTTTTGCTTTTCTTTTTTTCCTGTCCTGCAAGAATTGTTTCATCTGTCATCCATTGTTTCTTCTCTTTCTTTTGGAAACTGTTAGTGTTTTTTTCCATTCGTCTTTAATTATGTTTTTGACTTCTATCCATAGTTCTTCAGGTTTATTATTACTACTGCTACTCCACACCTTTTTCCCAATGTGGAACTCAAAGAGGCTTATAGCATTTAAAAGGGAAAAGATAGTTAAAAACTCACACCATGCAAAAGTTAAAAGCAATTAAATTATCAAAAAATTAAAAACAGTTAAAAACATAAACTATGAAAGATAACAACAAATTAAGTTACAACACATTATATAGGCCTGCCCCCCCCAAAAAAAACAACAACCAAGAGCAGTCCAAAGTAATTACCAGAGTAATCAAGGACTCATGCTGACTTTATTAAAATGAGTTGCACACATTTCTTCAAATATAGTTTCAGCAAATTTCACTGTTTTCTAATATTATTAAAATGACCTTTACTTGCTTCTACTTGAAGAGTTTAGTAGACCAAATTTGCCAGGTTCTTTAAGCTAGGACATGAATGCACTAACCCTTTGTCAAGCCACATGGTAAACATCTGATTCACATTTTGATCTTTATTATCAACCTCAGAATTGTCTCATCTGGTAGACACTATGGCAGAGTTCATGATTCAGTAAATTGTCCATGCCTGGTTACAAGACACTGTTCTTCTTTCCACTTGCCTTCCTTGAATTGATTTTGTATGCTCAGATGGTGCCATTCAAACAATTTTGACTGGGTACACCTCCATTAGCAAGTTGATTAATTGAAGGGTTATAGCTCAGTGGTAACACACATGCTTTGCATGCAATAGATTTCAGATCAAATTCCCTGGCATCTCTAAGTTGGGCTAGGAAAGTGTCCCATCTGAAACTCTTAAAAACCACTGTCAGTCAGGTAAATATTTACCTGAGCCAATGGTTTGACTCAACATAATGGATCTTCATCTGAATGACCAAAAATCTGCTGTCTCTGAAAAGAATACTGATGTAATAGCAATGTTTCTGCAGTCCACTCCTCATCATCCTGGATACAACAAAGTGAATCATTCCTTTTACAGTCAGAGCTATCTTCTGCTATTACTGCTTGTCAAAAACAATTATCATTGGGGTCCTATGTGGAGACACTCTTACTGATCTAAAATGTCATTACAGAGTGGTGACACAGAAAAAGAACATGCAAAGCTATTTGCCTTAGGATATTACATGTTTGCTATTGTCACTGCTCCAGCTAATGGCATTACCTAAAATGCTATACAGGTGTACTTGTCACTAACATTTTCTATTAAAGAAGCAGTGGCTCAGAAGTAAAAGAAAACACACACAAACATTCATATCTCACCCTTAGAGAGTGAGAGCAAAGAGTGTCAGGAGCAAACCTTAAGTTGATTCCAAGAAGGGAAAATTAGGGGGAAATTTGAATAGTGATGGCAAGGTACAAGGAAAGATTGGAGAGGGCAGAAAATATACTGACCTGCCACATGTAGTCACCTTTTGATTATTATAAATAAGGCTGATGAATTATAGAATTTACAATCAACAAAATTAATTGCTCAAGGAAAAGATTTGTTGTGGGTGACTAATGGACTTTTCAGACAGCCCCTTCTTCAGCCAGATCAGGGCCGCAGGAACATCATGCCCCAGCCCCAATTTGGCCTTTCCAGGGCACAAAAGAAGCCACAAAAAGTGGCTCCTTTTTGTACCCAGGAAAAGGCACCATAGCTGTGTTGCCATGACTTGGTGGTGCTCCTTCGGTGCTGCGTCATATGGATGCAGCACCAGTGGAGCGCCATGATGCCACGTGACATATAGAGTGGTGCACAGCATCATGGCTCCCTGGGGCAGAGTTGGGCATGCATCATGTGGACATGACGCCTCAACTCCGCCCCCAGGCCGGCCTTTCAGGCCAGTCTGTACAGGACCTAAGATATAGAGCTATAAGGACTTCAAATGACAATGGATGGACCATTGAAGGGGTTTGGTCAGCCCCTCAGCAATTCGAACAAGGATTGGCCTGAGACTAATTACTCAAGATATAAGAAAAAAGCTCATATCTAAAGAAGCTTTTTTTTTCATCCAATAGAAGGATGTTTTTTTCATTGCCACACAGGAGGATCTCCTAGTGTTCTTTGGATATCAACAATCTGGGACAGTGCCAGGGTTAGCCTTCTCCCCAGTTCACTTGGTAAAATATTGACCACCACCTCCTTATACCAATCTCTCCTCCAAAAGCTTACCAATGACATTCATTGGTATGCAGCAGCTGGAGTGGAAAAGAGCAACGTGGTGGTGACTAGCAATTGCATTTATTTATTTATTAATGTAATGTATAGTATCTTTCTCCCAATATAGAACCTAAGAGAGATCACTCTATAAATTAAAACAAAATACTATTAATACAATGAAAATATAAAAGTTAAGAAACCAGTGAAAAACATATAAAAATATTAATTGAAAATAGTTTTAAAAGTCTGGTAAAATGATTAAAAACACACCAGAACCTTCTGTATCAGACAGTTAAGATTCAAGAAGGAGAAGAACAAGGAACAGAGGACACTGTAGTAATGGGTGTCTGGAATGTGATTATAAAACTGAACAGAGACAGAACATCAAATAATTTTAAAAATCAAGGTAAATTACCAAAATCCTTTTTGACCTGATGGAACAATTAGTCTTAAGAGATGTCTGGACAGAGTTATATGGAGACATACCTGGACATACCTTTTTCTCAACACAGTTTAATCTATTTGGCTTCAAATAGATTAATCCCCAAAATAAAGAAAATGCTACAATTGGAGACAAAATGAAAAACGTCTGCAAGATGATGACCATGAGGAAAACACAGTGAAATAGTGCCCAGAATCAAATCAGACCCTAATCTAATATTTATGGAAATGACCATTGGTGAAGGATCTAGGTAGGATTATAGACCTTAAGAGCTGGCAATATGCCAGAAAAATTACATTTCATTTTTCAAAATGTCAAACGATCAGAGAAAACTACATAAAGATTGCTAACTGGTTTTACTTTGCTCCTTCAAAATGAGTGAAGATCTACAATCACAAGGACAACAAATGCTGGAAATGCAGAGATGTGATAGGTAATTGGTACCATGTATGGTGGACATGTATTAAGATCAAAAAATTGTGGAAGAAGATCCACCAAACCATAAATGACATTTTAAGCATAAAATTTTATATGCTACTAGAAATCTATCTATTAAACATGACAAATAAAATCACAGATGAAAAGGCAAAGAAACACCGGAAAATAATACTCTGCTACAACTAGAATCCTTTTAGAGCAAAGGTGGAAATGAAATGATATACCTACAAAAGATTAATGGCTGTTGAAAGTTTTAGATAATATAGATATAGATAAATTAACTAAGCGGACAAAGGGAGAATCCTATGAAACAAATAAGGACTGGGAACTAATAATGAAATTTTGTTTTTTAAAGAAGGTAGACAGAATGATAAAATGTCGTATAACACTATCTTGAGTACTTTAAAGCCCTGATACAGCTGACAATAACAACAAATATTTTTGTTGAAATCAGAAAAAATGTTACAATAACAGGAAATAGTTTAAATTTAAAAACTTTATTACCATATCACCCATGTAGACAATTAGAAGTCAAGAAATAGAAATAAATGTATAGAAGATACAATTTGAATACAATATGTAATATAATTGGATTCTCTAAGATTATATTAACTATTAATTTCTTGAATTGAGAGACTCGGAGTAATAGGACACTCCAAAAGGAGAAATTAAACAATGATATACAACTATACATAATTGTATATATCACAAGGGAAAGCAGAGAAATGTAAAAATACTTTTAGAATCATGTAATTATTTATTTTATTTTATATATCATTAAAACAATACTTAAACTGTAAAAAAAATTAAATTACGATATACAAAATTTAAAAGATAAAAGGTTAAAAATAGACTAAACCAACCCCCTACAATAAAACTAGGCCTGCATGATTTTAAAAAGCTTGCTGTAATACAGTGTGCCCTTGCTTTACACGGGGGATCTATTTAAATGAATGTGGCTTGTGCACATGGTGGTGCGGTGGTGTGGCAGTGCATGTGCACCATGGGTGCGTTCCCCATTAGTCCCTATGGGAAGCGCTGCCCCTTCCTCCCTGCGCGGCTTTCAGCGTATACTGAAAGCTGCATATAGCACACCCGCTTATGATGCGCGAGCATTGTAATAATGTGTTTGCTTGCTGGCGAAAGGCCAGGAGGGGGGCAGCCTAGTTGCCCATGGAAGGGAGTTCCACAGGGTGGGAGCAACCACTGAGAAGGCCCCCTCTTGTGTCCACACCAAATGAGCCTGGGATAGTGGTGGGACCGAGAGAAAGCCTTCTCCTGAGGATCTTAGGGCTCTAGGTGGTTCGTATGAGGAGATACGGTTTCTCAGATAGTCTGGAACTAAGCCATGTAGGACTTTATAGGTCATGACCAGCAGTTTGAATGTGCTCAGAAATGAACTGATAGCTTTCAATACAGGAGTTATATGCTCTCTGCAACTGGTTCCATTCAGTGTTCTAGGCATGGCATTTTGGTCCACTGAAGTTTCTGAACAGTTTCCAAAGGCAGCTCCATGTAGTCCAAATGGGATGTAACTAAAGTATATGTCACAGTAGCCAGATCTGACATCTCAAGGAATGGGCACAGCTGGCACACTAGTTTTAATTGTGAAAATGCACTCCTGGCCACTGCTGAAACCTGGGCATTCAGGCTCAGAGCTGAATCCAGGAACACACCCAAGCTATGAGCCTGTGATTTCAGGGGAGTGAAACCCCACCCACCTGATCCCTGATCTGCCTTATGACTGACCAGGAACACCTCTGTCTTGTCTGGATTAAGCAATTTGTTTGCCCTCATCCAGTCCATTACTGACAGCAGACACTGGTTCAGCACAGAGACAACTTCCTTGGAATCAGATAGAAAGGAGAGATAGAGTTGTCTGTCATCTGCATGCTGATGACCCCACACCCCAAAACTCCAGACGAACTTTCCCAGCAGTTTCATGTAGATGTTAAACAACATGGGGACAAAACAGAACCCTGTGGGACCCTGCAGGCCAGTGGGCAAGGAGTCGAACAGGAGTTCCTCAACACTACCTTCTGAGTCCACCCCTCCAGAAAAGACCAGAACCACTGCATAACTGTGCTCCCAAATCCCATCCCAGAAAGGTGGCTCAGAAGGATTCCATGGCTGATGGTATAAAAAGCCACTGAGAGATCCAGTAGGACCAACAGGGACACACTCCCCCTGTCCAGTTTCCTGTGGAGGTCATCCACCAAGGTGACCAAAGCTGTCTCTGTGCCATAGCCAGGCCTGAAGCCAGATTGAAATGGATCTAGATAATCCATTTCATTTAGAAACCCCTGGAGCTGGGAGGCCACCACCCGCTCCAGAACATTTCCCAAGAATGGAATAGAATGGTGGGATCCAGGGGAGGTCTTTTTCAGTAACAGCTTCACCACAGCCTCCTTTAGGCAGGATGGAAATGTACCTTGCTGCAGTGAAGCATACACCACTCCCTTAACCCACTCAGCCAGTTCCCCCTCTAGCTGATTTCAGAAGCCAGGAAGGGCAAGGATCCAGTATGCATGTGTTGGTCCTCACTTCTCCAATAATAATAATAATAATAATAATAATAATAATAATAATAATAATAATAATACAAAAACAAAATCCCAGCAACTTCACTCCAATCTGTAAAAAATTGACAGGGAGGATTGGTTTTTATAAAACTTTTAGCCATGCAAGGAGATCTGCACTATACTAAAAGGCAAACTGTTATTCATGAAAGCTTCCAAACGATGCCATTTTCCCTAGCAAGAAGGAGTAGTCCAGGGACTCTGGATGGGACAAGGATGACAATAAACCAGCCTTAGGCAACATTATGTCTCATTATCACTTTGTTCAACTCTCATCTAGATGAGGTTACATAACTGGTGACCAGCCAGCAAACATTGGCCTAATTTGTAATGTCCTCGGCAAATAATCAGATCAGACCTCTGTCAAGAGCAGTCTGTCCATCCCACTGTATGAGAAGGGGGGAAAAAGGAGAGGAAAAAGTGTGTTAAAGACAGAGGTGGGACAGAAAGAGAGAGAAAAAGGAAAGATTCCAGACACTTTTGCCTCTGGGCGCACTCCTCAGTGATGTTGGCCCAGCACCCACATATGAGAATCTCATTTTTGATGTTAAAAAAAAAAGCCTGAATATATGTTAGACTGAATATATGTTACTAGATGACCTTGCATAAGCCACACTCTCTCTGTCTCAGAGGAAGACAACAGCAACCCCCCTCTGAACAAATCTTGACAAGAAAACCCTGTGATAGGATCACTTTAGGGTCACTGTATGTCAGAAAATGACTTGAAGACAGACAACCACAATAAAAACATGTTACTTTAGGTATAGGTGAGGTATGGCCATCCATATATTGCTGGACTCCAACTCTATGATTCTATTCTATTAAAATCTGATTTTGATTTAAAAAAAAAAAGCTTGCCAACCCTGTACAACATGGCATGTCTCCAGTGAAAAAAATGGATTTGGGGACTTGTAAAGCTCACCTCTTATTTTGAGCTGATATTTATAAGCTCCACAAACTTCATTTCTAAGCCCAAAGTCAGAGAATTTTATTGCCATCTTTACTTCTGCAGTGGCTATTTTGCTCTCTATGGCAAAATGTACATTGAACAGTCTTGTTGAGTAGGTATCAGAAGAAAGTCCTAAAATTGCATGATATTATACCTGATTATCTTGAAGATGCCAATAATTAAATCCCAATACAAATTTAAGGCTGACTATGTATTATTTTGGGTGTAGGTAAATATTGGACACCATTACCTCTGCCATCATGGACACTGGTCAGGACTGATGAGACTTCTCTGAAGGATCAAAGGGTCCCCGGCCCAGGGTTAGAAGGATGAACTGTTAGATGATGAATAGGTCTATAGGGGAAGAAAGAATAAGGGAGGATAAGAGAGAATAAGAAAGAAACTGTAAGTCCTCTATTTTCATCTTCACATGCAAGGACAAATAATTACAACAGTTTTATTCCTGTGGTGGGAGAAAAAATTCTGTACAGTATTCTCCCCATATTTGAGTCCCCAGATGTTTTCAAGAGGATGTTCCCATGTTGTAAATATAAATGTTGTGCAAAATAGCATGTGCTTTTCTGTGCAGAACAGTCCTGTGGAACACATCAGCTAGCTCCTTGAAGGGGATGAAACTGCACAAAATTCTCCCCCACTCTATTATTTCTCATAATGGGTTTTCCCCACTGCTGGAAAACCTTTCAACTGGGAATAGAAAGATAGAAAATATTCTAGGACAGTGTACCTAGGAGCTGAGCTTGGATGAAAGAGAGGGATATGGGAAGAAAGAGAAGTAAAATGAGGAGAAAATATTGATAGGGTCAAAGTAATGGAGAGTCACAGAAGTTAAAAGATGAGAAAATTGAGGAAAATGGAAAGTGCAAAAGAAGAGACTTTTCAAATACAATTCTGTTCATGGCAACAGGGCTGAATAACATACTCTGTAGAGAAGAGAGAGATTCTGTAAGGGATTATCTTGATGAAGAGGGAAATGGATCAGCACAGCAACATGTGCTAATAAAACCAAAGTGCTAGAAATGTCTTTATACATTTTTATACTAGTCCGCATGACTTCACTGAAACAGACAGAAACAGACATTGCATGGCAGGCATTAAGAAAACTTAAGAGGCAGAGTGCTACTCCTTCCAGTCTTCCAAGATGTCTTTGGCTTTCTAGCTGGAGGCTAGAAGGCTCCCGAGAGGGCCTGTTCACTCAGATAAATACTCTCCTCTAATGTAGTCAAGATTTTTTTAAACACACACATATACACACATACACAATAATGGAAGTCCTACTGTGTTGCTTGCATCTAACTATAATGAGACCATTTTGTTAAGTGGATTGAATATTTTAAAACTGAACACACACAGAAATGTAGAATTAAAATATGGTACAAGCTAATTTGATTCTTTAGTTTGTGTGTGTGTGTATGTATGTGTGTGTCTATATATATATAATTTGTGGTTGGATGATATTAAAAACACACACCATGAAAGCAGTTGCTTGGGTCAGGGGAATCCCTGCTTATACTTTCCTATCCTTCTTTTCAGCCTGGTTCTTATGGTTCGTAAATATAAGCCAACAGAGCAGAGCCCAGAAAGCTACTTTCAAAAAGAAGGAATATAATTATGTGCTAAAGCCAAGCAATGGTGGGATGTTGCTTTGAGTTTCAGGCCATATAACAAACTTGGGCAGTTCTGCCAAAGCAAACAATAATAACACACACACACACAAAGATTGAGATCATGTTCATTATTTACATCGCATGAAATTATACCTGATGGAGTTGTTGGATTTCACAATTACACAGTCAATCACACACTGGGCAGAACAACCAGATACTGTTTTGTGGTGCATCAATTGTTTCAGTTCCACTGCCAGTCACTAAGGTCTGCACTTATAGAACCTCCAAGTAATGCAAGTGCTTGCAAAAAAAAAGTTTACTTCAGCAACACAGGACTTGTACAACCCTGAATTGGCTACCACCTTTGTACAATCTACAAGAAAGGACAGATGCTTCTATGATGGCATTTATGCCAACATATAACCATAGCCAGTCCAAAAAATTAAATAATTGTCATTTGTCTGTCTATCTATCTATCTATCTATCTATCTATCTATCTATCTATCTATCATCTTGCTCTCTTATATATCCATCCCTCCCCTGCCCTATATCATGAAATCTTCCTTCCTTCCTTCCTTCCTTCCTTCTTTCCTATTTCTCCCCTGCCCTATATCATGAAATCTCAAGGCAATGTAAAATTAACATCAATTTTGTTGTTGTTGTTGCCACTGCCTTCCCATGAGGTGAGAGCATGTGACTTGCCTAAGTTCATTCAGTGGGTTTCATGGTTGGGCTGGGAATTGAACATTGATCAGATTTAGATAGTTTAAAACAATTTATCGTGAAAGAACAACAATAATTTAAACAAGCTAAAAACATATTAAACAAAGCTCTTCACATCACAGCCAGTATTGGGAAATGGAAAACTGATATTTTTTAATAGAGAAATTGTGAGCCCAGCAAATTGTTTTCCTACCCCTACTGTGGACAGCAATTTCCATCCGTGGTTCTACCCGGCATTTCTAAAGCTGGCTTGCTAAACCCTTCCTCTATGTGGCATAGAACTTTTCTTGTTAAATAGCATATGTCGTTTCCCTTTGCCATGCTGGCACATGCTTTTCTTCGCCCTCACGTCCACCTCTTTAGGCTGGAATGTTTACTTCAAAAGCCTCTATGAAGAAATTGTGATACTGCTGCCAAGCATGCTATGTTTGGTACTCCAGCCACCTGAGAGAATTTTCCTCTTGTGTAGCTCTGTGTACCTCACATACTGCTCCAGAATGTATTATAAATCTTAGGTTTCATTTGGAATGTAATTATAAACAAAACAATTATGCAATGTGTTGTTCTCCCCCTTCCTGTGAAATTGGCTTAATGGCTCAGCATCTTGCCAAGTCATTGTTCTCCCCTACCCTCGTACTTTTTTCAAAAGCTCTGAAAACAGTTTTGCCATACTGTGGATGAAAGGCTTATCCAAAGCCTTCCACCGCAATTATATAGTTTAGACATTTCACTTCATTTTTTTTACTTTATTTTTTTATTAAAGTTGCTAAAGTTGTTTCCCCCCCCCCCACAAGAAATAAACAAAATTCACAATCCGCACAGTTCTCTCTCTCTTCCCCCCCCCCCTCTTTCCTTCCCCTTTTAGGAAAAGGTTGAAGTAATTACGATAAGGATACAGCCATCAATTGAATTAAGTACATTTGGTTTTTTATGAATTGGTTGTTATGCCAAGAGGCCTTTATTCCATGCCTCAGTGGCTACTAATAATATGTTTAAAGAAGTTAGGCTCTCCATCTCCCAATGTAAGTTTTGTATAAAGAAAATTCAGCTGTTCTCCTGGAATGAAACATTTTGAACCCAGAGATGGTACAATAACAAAAATGAAAGCAGCAGGCCTTCAAGCCCAGTACCAGTCTCAAATTGGTATTGTTTAAAGAGGGTGATGCAAAATATTTCAGATTTAATTCACAAGCCTGTTGCTTCTAAGTTAGGGCCTGAACGGACAGGCCAAAATAAAGCTGCTTTGGGTCACTTTGGAGGTATGCTGTTTAAATGACACATGCATCTTAAGAGGCCAGAAGCTTTGGTCACAGTGTGGCTTTGGTGCGGCTTCTGGCCATTTAAACAGCATACCAAAGTGACCCAAAGGAGCTTTATTTTGGCCTGTCTGTTTGAGCCTTTAGTATTCTAGGAGGCACAGGATTTCTCCAAACATCTTCAATTCCTCCTAGCATGGTATCTTATCAAATAGAAAGAGCTTCCTTGATCACTGGTCTGCTTAGCCAAGGGCTCTCTGTTCTGGCTGGCTGCTGCTCTTTAAAATCCAAAGAAGTGGACTTTACCTCCATGCTCTGATTCTTTTTAACAAAATGGCAGCAGCTGAAGCTGGCACCTCCTGTCTGCTAAGCATATGCCCCCTTGCCTGGTGAGCAACAATTGGAGCCCTGGCCTTGTTTCTGCTGCTTTCTCAAACAGGACTTTGTTCTATCTTCACAGTCATACTCAAAATATTGAAGTGGACCTGGCAACAAACTAGTAACTAGTGTTTGTGTTTCAGAAAAGGCATGTAGGGTTCTTATTAGCTTACATCCACCAATACAGGCAGCAACATTCCAGACCAGCCTGGGACGCTGGGTTTTTGGGTTTTTTTGGGAAATGGGAAACAGTATTTTGTTCAGCATGCATGGGAGTCTTTCCTACCAGATGCATTGTGCCAGGGCTACTTCATAGCAGGGACAGGCTTAGAGGGAAAGGTGTGCAGCTCACTCCCTCTGTTTGTTCCCTTCTGCTATCTGCTTTTCTTTCTTTTTTGCCTGTCTCTGAAGAAACTTGCCAAGTAAACCCTGTGATAGGTTCACCTTAGGGTTGCCATAAATTGGAAATTACCTGAAGGCAAATATTACCACCTCCGCCACCATCAAAATTGCAAGAGTGAAAACTGGAGAGGGCTGTAGCTTCATTGGTTTGGTAGAAGAGGGAATTTCAGCAGGTACTGCTTGTTACCTGGTTGTTTTTGCCACACCTTTGCACACATACCTTTTTTTTGTACTACAGTACTGTCCCAATTTCTCTGCCCATTTGGGCTGCCGGAGAGGGACATTTCACCCTTGCTAGAACTCTTCACTTGCAGAGGGATTACATCCTTTAGTCAAAGGTGGAATATTGCTTTAAGAGTAAAGGTTGCCTAATTCTATTCTGTTCTCCTCTAACTTTGGCAGAATAGCCTGCAGTCATTTGCAAGTGAAAGGGGGGGGGAATAAGGGAGATGCCCCCCCCCAATTGTATATGTAGTAAATATTTGGTTAGAGTTTGACTTGGATACTGTGAAAAAACTATTACACCAAAGCCTCCTGAGAATTAGAACAGCACACAGAAAGTAAAACCAGTCTGTGAGCCGAAAGAAAATAAAATGCCGTTTCAAGACTCTCTGTTTTGCTTATATGCTGCAGGCAAGGGCATTTGCTGCCCTGGAGCTTCAGAAGTCAACATCTGTAATTTTCCCTGCCAAATTATCAGCCATCCCACACTCCCTTGTGCCAAGTTGTTATCTTCTGCAATTGCCATCATTCCATTAGGAAAAGAAAATCCTATCATTAGAGCTTCATGGAGAAGATCAGATGGGAAACAACAACAGACTTTGGCATGCTTGAATGAGTCCTAAGCCAAAAATGTGAACTCAGGCTTGCAGGGTGCTTAGCTAATGGGACAAGCTATACTTTTCAACTTTTGGAAAATATAGATTTATGTAGCATTAAAAGACAGTTCAAATAATTATCATATCTTTTAACAAATCAGTTGTATGTTTATTATTCAAATAATTAAAACACTACTTTCTAAGAATCATTTTTCCTCATAACAACTGAGAAGTGGCATTATTTTTGATCTGCTTCATCCTCAAATACAATTCATATTTTTAATGCTTTATTCCTCAGTACATCTGGTACTTTCTTTCCAAGAAAGGAATAAAGCTGTTATTTTGGCATGAACACAACGGAATAGATATGGGTTTAGAAAGTTCTGATGTGTCCTGTGTCACTGTTCTATAACCCTTGGATCCTCAGAAATCATATCAATTTCTTTGGGTTCTCACAATGTTTGAGACCTATTATCAGCTTCAGTGCTTCTCCAGAAAAAATTACCAGCTATGCTGAATATCTAAAAATGCTGACTTATCCATTTCAGCCAATTCCTGCTGTGGGTAGGAGAATTTGCAAAAATGGGGTGCTTTTCCATGAGCAGAAACACTTTCTGCTTAACCAAAGGAACATAAAATCTCTCAATTCTGTGAAGAAATTTTTCAAGCAGTCTGCAGTAGATACACAAATCTTTGCTTATTTCATTCTCAGACATGAGAATTAGAAATTTCAGTCTTTTCCTCCCTGTTTGGTGGGAGTATTTCTACATTTGTAAATGTTCCTTTGTTTTGGTATGGGGGGGGGGATAAAAGTGTAAAACCTTGTTTTTGCAAAAAGTAATCCCAACTTTTTTGCATGTGGTAGACTTTTGTTCCTGGTGTGGTAGAAAAGGCTGTTCTTTTCACTTATAAAGGGGAGGAGGGAATCCTATGTCTATTGACTTTTTGCAAGGGAGTCTTTTGACCTTTCACAACATCATTTCAGGGAGGTCAAAGATGAGAACAATTTTGAAATTGTTTACTTCCCTAGTCTGTAGTCAATGAGAGAGAAACCACTGGCTCAAATATGATTGTTCATCCCAGCTAGAGTAGATCAATTGTTTTGGTGAGATTTACATATTTGCACTGTGTTTTGTAGGCATATTAAAAGTTGTCCATAGCTTACCCTTTGCGTAGGACAATCTTTTGTTTTCTTGCAGAATTGTTTTGGCACATGTTTCCTCCCTTGATTGGAAGATAGACCTTTCTCCTTTCATTAGAAGTGCGAGGTCAGCTGGGGCGCACAAAACAATATATGTACTTATGTGTAGAAATTCATAATTGAAGATTTCTTGTTAAGAAGGTAATCTTTTTATTTTAAAAAAATTGTAATAAAATTGTACAAAGAAGAACAGGAATGACACTGGAGCAGATCCTAGGGAGGAACAAACAAAGCTGCTTTTGAATAATTGTTATTGTTCAGGAACACTAGGGCATGTGTACTTCTGCGGCAAAATCGCTCCGAACCACACTTGTGCAGCATGTTTTATGTGCCATAGCAAATGGTTTTCTAAATGAGTTTCTTTTCCCTCCAATTTCCTTTGTCGACATCTAATTATACTAAATGCTTCTGTTTATTTACAAAATGCTCAGAGTAGTGGCTGGTTGTGATACAGATCCCCAACCAGCAGTCCATTTAATTCAGCGGAGGACTAGATGCTGCCTGCTGCTTCTACAGTTCTGCAATGACAGGGTGAGAAACAAGGGTGGGGGGCTCTCTTCCTTTTGAATTTCGTATAGTGCATGGACCAGGGCTGGGGAACTGCAGATATAGTGATGAGATTTAAACCAGAGGCCTGGTTTAAACAGCCAGGGACCAGATTGGAATGAAGCTTGGACACACTTGGACTGATCTAATCTGTCCAGCAGCTGACTTTGTCACCTTAGATTAATCAGTTTTCCTGCCCATCCCCAGAGTCCAAAATAATAACAATAATAATTCAGGCTTCTGGAAGGAAAAGCCATTGCTGAGGGGGGTAGGAGAGTGGGAAGGCAGTCAATACTGTCACAAGCTGCAAATGCTTCTCCCAGTAATTTGGGATTGTCAATCTGACGGTTTTGCTATTCCCCACATTCAAATTCTTTGAAACTCCAGATATCTTTCACTCAGTACTGTATAGGGAGTCTGTGGACTTTGGTAAATTCTTCCAAAAAAACAAAACCAACAAACCCTAAAATGAATTCCTTTCCCATTTGTAGGTACAATCGACCTCAGCATGGAGAAGACTCTGTTACAGCTGTCTGCCGGAGAGTTGTTAAAGGAAAAAAGTCTTCTGTGGAAGGAAAACAATAAAAGTGTTAGCAGGCATTTTGCAACACCAACCAAGTTGAACACATAGAGAGTGAAATCCAGATATTTTAAAACTGACCCAGTTTTAAAACTGACTCAGTTTTAAAAACAGGCCATTGAGACCAGTTTTCCCCCCCACTCTCACATTGCCCTGTCCAGACTATGTAGGACAAAGGCCCTGACTCAGGTGTGGAATGTCTTCAAGTGGGAGGGACAGTTCTACACAAAATGCACTGCATCCCTCCCTTAAACCAGTTTAAAATAATTTATTTTAGCTCTTGATATTTCAAGAAATCTAGAACACTCTGGAGTGACACCAGGTAGTTGTCTACATAGTATCTCACTGTGCTGCTCGACACTGCCACTGCTGGTGTGGGTCTGAAGGCCATGTTGTGACCTCAAAGGGAGTGACCCACACCAGCAGTGGCAGTGTTGAGCAGCACCATGGAATACTGTATAGACAACCACTTGCTACCATGTGATCAATTCTGGACATCTTTTTTTGAATCTCAGAGGGAGCGAGTCACAACAGTGGTGTTGGGTGGCACTGCAGGACACTGTGTAGACAACTGTTTGGCATCACTCTGGAATGCATAGGTAACAGGAAGAATTCAAGGAAGCTTTGGGGTCAAAATATTCCAGGAACAGCCTGGAATAATTCTGGCCAGTGTAGACTCAACCCCAGATGGAATGTCCTCCCACATCTGGTTCCTCTCACATTCATTTGAAAAGATATAAAATTCAAGTCTTTTCTCCTGCAAATATCAATGGATTAACAAGTGCTGGGAAAGTTTTTCACAAAATCAAGTTGAACAAAAAAAATTCACTCATCCCTAGTGTCGACAGCTTGACCTTTTCTTGTTCATTGCCTATTTGTTCACTGTCTCCCTGCACTCACTTCTACTCTTCTGTGTTCTTCCTAAACTAGACTACACCACTTCTAAGATGAAAGTCAAGTGCCAGATAACTTGAACTTTAGTAGAACTCACATTTGTGGTCACCCAAGATTGCAGAAACTGGACATTTGTCACAAACAGCCACATGGCTGGCAGACGGCATATAGCATGGCCAGTAGTGCAAGTGTAACCCTTGTAAACTGGTTCCTTTTGCCATGTAGGAGTGGCGTCATTCAGGGAATCTCTAGGTGGGAAAAGTGTCAGCTTGTTTTAGTGGAAAACAAAATGCTAGTTGTGGGTTCTTATCACCTAGCATAAAGTAAATTGAATTGATATATATGCATGGTTGATTAGCAAGGGGATGGGGAAATCAATTTTCTGTATGCCTGGTATTTGTTATAATTGCATTGTAATTGCAGGGCAATGACCTTCAAGGTATAATTTATCAGCTGTCATTTGCTATTGTTGCCTTGTTGGGCTGGGACTAAAGTTGTCTCCAGACAAGTGACTGAAGTGTCTAGCACACTGGTGAACCATGGTAACATTTGGAGTGCTTGATTACAAAGCTTTGCAATACAGAATTACATACCTGGCCCTCTCTGTTAGACTACTCCCTTCTTCTGCACCCCATCCCCAGCATCAAACAGTGAATTAAACCAGAAGGGACTGAAACGTTACTTCCAGTTGTGGCAAAAAAATGTGTGTCCTGCTCAATTTGAAGACCTCTGGATGCCTGGAAGGGCCTAAAATGAATTAGGGCATCCCTTAGACCCTATGTGATAATCCAGTCACCAACAATAATTTCTTTTTTTCTTCTGGGGACACGGTGGCATTTTACTTTTACTGCAGGCTTTGGAACTGGGACAGTGTAGCATGTGTAGAGATTGGTGAGAATTTTGTTGGATTACTAAATTTAAAAAAAAATACCAATAGAAATGGAATTAAAATTCACATATACTATCTTTTAAATTGAATTGATGCACTTCATGATCTGTGAGACAGTGGCTAAAAACATTGCCTATCTTTGATTTTTTTTTTTTTTTAGTCATCTAGAAGAAATAGTGAGTATTATATTATTTGAAAGAATTATTTTTCTTTGTTGAATTATAGTTGGCCCTTTGGATTGGGAGGGGATTTGATTGATTTCAGGACCTGTGAACGTGGAAAAAAAATGTGACTAATTGCTCCCCATATTATTAAATGGTACTACACTTGATCTTAGCCAAAAGGCCGAGAAGTGATATATTATTAAATGGTAGTGACATGAACACTTCTCTTTACTGTGAAAGAAAAGGCACTTCTGTTTGCTCCTTCCAAAGGCAAAGGCTGGTGGCTGGTGGGCTGCACTGCCTCTGGGAATGGGTGGAATGAGTGCCTTTGGAAAGAGGGGAAGAGATGAGAAAGGAGTTTTTCTTTGCTCTTTCCAAAGATGGAAGCTGATGGCTGGTGGATTGCTTTGACTCTGGCCAAGCAAGTGAGTAAACACACACATAGCAATAGCAAGTAGATTTCTATATTGCTTATCAGTGAACTAGCACTCCCTAAGCAGTTTACAATCTGTAAGTCAATTGCCCCCAACAAGCTGGATACTCATTTTACTGACCTATAGAAGGATGGAAGGCTGAGTGGGCCTTGGAGCCCTCCTCTAGGCATACAGGCATTTAAACATTGCGCCACCCAGACTCTTTTTTTTGCCTTACCATGCTAGTGAGCCAACACACACACACGCACACACCCTCCTCACAATCACCTCATCCTATCCCCTTCCTCTCCACCTGCTCATGTGAGTGAGTGAACATACAGCCCATGCACCCTCCGTCATTGCGACCCCGCATCATTGTGATCTCCCTGTCCCAACCCCTTTCTCTTACCCAAACAAATGTACTAGTGAGGGAATGTGTACATGGTGAAGCCCAGCCACCCAACCAATTTAATTTCTTCCTAGTGACAGGTATTATTGAAGTGGTTAAAATAGCATGGAACAATAGGAGGGGTGGAGCAAATAATCCATGAATAAACAAATCTACAAAGGTAAAACCTGAAAATATGAAGAGAGGAATGTGTTTGCAAATTCAGTTCCAATTATTTCTCTGTCATCTTATTTTAAAATGTCACAGTTTCCCTCTACTTGTCCCACTTCCCATCTTTGTCCTCACTTTACTTCAATTATTGCAAATAAGTACATAGGGCAAGAGTAGTTTGCACTCCGTTAATCCACTTTGGGGGAGGATAGGAGGAGCATAATCTTGTTTTTTCCAATAAGCTCAGGCAAAAGCAGCAGCTTCACCTAATGTGGGTTTTCTTCCTCCTTGTACCATCTTGGCCATACTCTGTTGAAAAGGAAACAAGAAGTAAAACTCTAAAGTAGGATTTAAAGGACTAGAAGGAAAAATTTTCACATCATAATATTTATATAAATTCAAGGCTTAAAGTTGACAATTCTAATTATATATGTACAAAAACACATTTTATAATTGGTCCTTGTTTTTTACAACACAACATGAAACTTGGCATTCCCTCTATGAATGTTATACAGTGAGGGAGAGAGGCTCATTGTGCTCCCAGCAAGTGAATTTTTGTTTTCATATTTTTTTCTGATCAAGTTCTAGCATGTATTGCACACAATCCTGTTGCTCCAGAATGAAGAATAGCATTTTTCTCTTTCTCTTTTCTTGAAGCTTAATTTCAAGCCATGTTGGGAATTTTGCACATCTCTACTAAATGTCAGCTGCCAGCATTCCTTACCATTGTCTATGCTGGCTGGTGCTTCTGTGACTGGGAATTCAACATCATCTGGAGTGCCATGCAATACCCACTCCTGGTTTGAGGGGAGGATTCAGATGGTTCACCCAGATGTACATGAAATTATAGCCACCATAACCTGGACAAAGTTAGTACAAATTTATCAGATCCTATAACATAGGGTTCATCATGACTACAAAGTATTGGGTAGTTGTGGGAATTCCAATGTTTCTGCACCATTTGCTGCCAAAACCCTTTTGGAAAGATTTCTTATATATTCAGCATTCTCTTATAGTTCCTCAGCTGCTACATCTTTCCTTCCACATATCCGACTGAATTGTATTTACACTTGAGAGTCCTTTAAGACCAGGGTTGATCTGATATCTGAGCAGTGCACTATGTACTCACAAAGCTCAGGAAAGTCAGCAGGGAAAGTTACTTCCATTTCATTAAGGAACAAGCTAGAGATGTTCCTTGCAATAAAAAACCATTTAAGAGAAACTTGCTTACTGTCAACCTTCATTAGGCTTCTTCCAATGACTTTATTTGGACTTCCTAGTCAATAGATCACTGGATATGTTTATGGGAGAAACACATAGCAACAAATCTTTTATAGAAAGGACGAGAGACCATGGTTTGGGCAGCAATTCTCATAATTGCATACATACCTTCCAATTGTCCCAATTTGGAAGGAAAAAGTTCCAATTAATTCTTTGTCATCCTACTTTTTCAGCTGCTTTTAAAATGTCCCAATTTCTCTATCTTCCCACTTTCCCCTTACATCCTTTGCACTAAATTAATTCAGAGGGGGGAGAAGAGGGCACAGGATCTTTGCCTTCCTTGTAGACTCAGGAAAAAATGAAATTCCGCCAGTTTGTTTCTGGGAACAGTACCAAATGCAGGCAATGACCTATAAAGCCCTATCTGGTTAAGGTCCCAAGTTATCTGTCAGACTGTATCATCGTGTATGACCTAACCTGGGCTCTAAGATAATCAGGAGAGGCCTTCTCTCAGTTCCACGACTAACACAAGAATTTTTGGTGGGGACATGAGAAAGAATCTTCTTGATGGCTGCCTCCTGACTCTGGAACTTCCTTCCTAGTGTAACCCTCAAGATTTCGGAGAATTAAAATTAGCTGAATGGTAGTGATGTCTACTGGCCAGGTTATGTAGCCTTGGGGCCAATGCCCTGTGTATACCAAGTCCACAGACACAAAGAATTCCAGAGACAGGGTCCTAAACAAATAATGAGTTTTATTTTAAAAGGGGAAATCAAAAATTGTATGAAAACACACACAACCATGCCTGCTCACAAGGACTAAGAAACTCATAGGTGTTACATTGGAACAGAGTAGGACAGACTAACAGAGCTATTACACCGGAATGGATAGCTGCTCCTCTTGTTAAAGGTGTGGAGATGAAAAGGGAATTCAATTGCAAGGCAAATGGACATTGGTGAGGAGCTAGCTGCGTCAAACTGGCAGCATGTCTACCTATTACTAGACTAGACTTTGGTTAGTACTTTGCCCCTCGCTGACCTTTAAAACAGGACAGATGGACTTGGACTCTGAAACACCAGGGATCAAATACCTGCTTGGACATGATAACCCACTGGATTGCTTTGGGCAAGTCTCTCTCTCTCAGCCTTAAAAAAAGGCAGTGGTAAACCCCCTCTTGTTTAGAAAATCCTTGGAGTCACCATACATTGAAAATAGCTGGAAGGCACACAACAACACAATCTAACCCACACTCTGATGTTTCTTCACCACACCTATCCCAATTTCATCTATGAAATGTTGGCGGGCATGTGCTTACCATTGTTGATAATGCCAAGTAGGGCTGGTGAGAGCTGAGGACCAAAACATCTGGAGGGGCAAAAGTTGTTTAACTCTAGGGACATCAAAACTCTTAATCTCAATTTTGCTGAATCTCACTTACATTAGGATCCCATCCTTTGATTATATCAGGTTCAAAGAGTTGATATTTTTTCCCACACTCTGAAATCTATATCCATTTTCTACATATTTTATGTACAATATAAATACATATTTCTTTTAATTTATGCATTTATTTCTGCACTTTTCCTAATGTACATGTTTCTGTATTTTCCCCAATGACTAAAGTATATTTTTGTGTATTTTTCAACTGGACATATTTTAAAATGTGCACGATTTCATGTGAGGCAAGGTTTCCACAGTCTTTCAATGGGTTCTGAGGGAAAGACTTGAAGGGACCCAAAATTAATAGCAATAGCAGCTTCATTTATATACCACTTCATACCACACTACGCAGTCTCTAAGTTTACAAATGTAAGCTAATTGCCCCCAACAAGCTGGGTACTAATTTTAGCGACCACAGAAGGATGCCAGTCTGAGTTCTTATGGTTTGTTAGTGAGTGGCTGCAGTACTGACATTGAACCACTGTGCCACCAGAGCTGCTTAAATTAATCATTTTGGTAAGAATCTTGAAAATACCAAAGTTCTTTTCCCTACCTACCACTGTTTCAGCTGATATATATGTCGTGCATGGCTCTGGGATATGACATGTAATGGGTGCATGAACTGCAATGCAGTTGCCTGGGAGTCACCTGACCATGCCTCAACCTGTTTTTGAGAAATCATAGCTATCACAACTACTGCCTTTTTGGATCGGAATGGATGCTATCCACCACAAAACCAAGGCAACCTTAAGTATAAAGCCAGCATGATACAGTGATTTGAGTGTTGGACTAAGACTCCAAGAGACCACGATTCAAATACCCACTTAGCCATGGAAACCCACTTGGGTCATTCCTACTCCCTCGGCCTCAGATGAAGGCAATAGTAAATCTCTTTAGAATAGATCCAAGAAAACCCTAAGACAGGATCACCATAAGTAAATAACCACAGAATGAACTTGAGGGCACACAGGTCAGAGTAAATGTGAAAGCACAATAACAACAAGCATGAGTTGCCATCACTATCAGCAGTTCAACAAGTAGTCAATCATTCTTAAAAGCACATTTAAATCTATAGCTGTCAATCAGTGACACACTGAATGGTGGCTGGTGTTTAGAATCATGGAGGAACCATATGGAATTGTTACTTCTGAACAAAAGAGCACATCAAAGGCATTGTGCAGACTGGAACGAGCTTTTTTTGTTATATAAAAAATAATCTGTGGACTTCCTGTCATAAAGATCCAGGAGAGAGCTGAAACTAATAATTAGGATGTACAACATTATTCTCTGTGCTAGAGGCCTGTGAATGAATCCATAATAATTGACTGATACTTCAGATGACAAGACCATTATGACAGAAATCCCATTTCATTCTCCATGGATGAAATGAAGATGCCATTTGTGTATTGTCTGAAAATTAGTCTCCTAACCACAGTAAATAAATTCAGATGCAATTGGCAGGAATGCTGGAACTACGAATGCAGAAGCAAGTGAAGAAAAAAAACTTGGTCAGACTATGAAAAAAAAATGAAGAAAAGAACAGCAACCTATTATGTCCCTGGGGACTCATGCTGCTGACATATAATCTCTGGAGACAAAAGGCATCTACCTGCCAATCTCAGATTCACCTTCTCTGAGCAAAGGAACTCTGGAGAATGAGAACACTACACATTCATATTAACATAATTGTAACAAGACCTCTCTTCCTCAAGGCAAAAATAGAGAGAATGGATAGGGTCCAGGAAACAGGAGTGTCCTAGACTACTGGGAACAGTGAGTGTGTATGGATTAAGTATTAGCCTCATTTTCATTAGGGATATTTGTTTTCTAAGCATTTCCTCCTTTTTTTTATATAGTGATGCGTCCTAAGGATAAATCTTTTATCTAGGGTGCAGATGGATAAGTTCTGAGGTTCTGAGGTAATTTTGATTCCCAGAACCCATTGAAACATGTGGCAGCCCCCACTTCCAAATGGGAAGTGGAGCTCAACTTCCTGTTTTGAGAGGGAGAAGTGGGGGCTGTCCACACTGACAAAATAAAGCAGCTTCAAACCAACTTGAAGCCAAGGTGTTCAGAAGACTTATGACACAAAAACAAGTGGAAACTGACATGAAGCCATGTTCAAGGTGAAAAACTAGAGCAAAAAGAAGCTCTGATACTCCACCTCAATGCAGAAAATATGTATGATTTCACTGACATATAAACAGCGTGGCATAAGTGTGAGGATGCAGGAAAGCAAGGTAATGTATGGAAATGGTCTGGAGCACGCACTCTGGGACTGGTAAGATATAGCTGCCAGCACCATTTTTTGCTGTATGGGGTTTCCATTTGAGGAAACATATGCACACATGGCCAGTTGTACCATTGGGCTGTCACACACCCCATGACGTCAAAGTAGGACAAATACAGCAGGCCACCAAAGATACAATGAATGTAATTAAAACATACACAAACCAGACAGTCCAACAGGAGGGTATCAGGTGAAGTGGGGGAAAGGGAGGAATGTATGGAGGGCTACCATGACTGCGCTTTGTCAGTTTCTCACTTGGTGCACCAGTGCACTGTACATGCTGCTATATCATTGTGCAACTGTGTGACCAGGCACACAGGCATCCAGTGGGATGACAGTAGGTCAGGAGGAGGGACGTGATTGGTGGTGACAGGCATGGTGCACATGTATGTGGGGAAGTGAGGGGGAGATATAACCAACCAGTGTGGCTTGATGCCTCATGGTGCAGACTGTCCGTGGGTGTTCAGCCTGTCTTAAGAGCTGGCTGTGCAAATAGTGAGTTTTCCACTCACATTCAGAAAATCCAGGATCGAGTTGGTTTCCCCTCTCCATCTGCTTAGTCCCATAGATCAAGGAACACCTATATCTTCTTTTAATACAAAATAATGGATATTTTTTGCCAAAACAAAACAAAACATATGGGGCCATGGGCATGAGCTGCTCCTGAATAGTTATGAGGGCTGCAACATGCAGCCTAGGGCCTTACTTTGTCCACCCTGGATTTAGGAACATTTAAAAATGAAGGGAATCTGAAATTAAAGAAACCATGGTGCGTTACAGACCGCCCCTTAGGGGCGGCCTGTAGACGCACCTTTCCCCGTCGGATCGGGGCCTCAGCGGCCAGAGCGGAGCTGCTGAAGCTCCGATCTGCCGCTTTCTGGGCTGCGGGGAAACGGCAAAAGGCCCCTTCCCCGCAGCCTGGAAAGGGGTGTCCTTGGGGCTTCAAGCCCCAAGGACACCCTGCGGCGGCGGGGAGAAGGAGAAAGGGGCCGTTTGGCCCCTTTCTCCTTTGGTCCGCTGGGCGCAGCCATCTAAAGCCTGCGCCCAGCCGACCAAACCAGGAAGGACCTCTGAAACGGAGCTCCTTCCGGGGTCGCGGAAAGGGCGCCCTAGGCACCCTGCCGTGACCCCAATACATCACAACCGCGCCGCCTCGTTTGGAGGCGGTGCGGTAATCACGTATCGATGGCGGCGGCCGTGTGGAACTAGGAAGCACCGCCCCCTCTTAACCCTAGTACGCGCTCCACGAGTACTTTTCAGCCCGTCTGTAATGGGCCCATGTTTGCAAATCCTTCTGCCTAACTGCTTGCTTGTAAAGAAAGCTAGCACTACAGAGAATGACATCATGCAACAGATTTTGGGTTCTCTTAAAGTATGACAAATTTGTGAGTCGTTTATTTTACTTTTTGCTATTTCATCAAATAGCCTTAGAACCCTGCAAATAGGATCCAGCACTATCATTTTGATGGTAGAACTGTTTCCATCAGCAGAACTGGGAGTGGGGATTCATCCTCTTCTCTACAGATCCTCCTATATGCCCTCAAACTCTGCTCCAGAGAGGCTGATAAGGCCTCTGAGGCAGGCTGAGGGATTTCTGAAAGGAGAGGAAGGGAAGAAAACACCATCATGCTAATATCACCTGCTAATGTGATGCTGGCTTTAAGTCTATGGCGGGTTACAGACGGGCAAAAAGGGGTGTATTCATGACGTCATGAAGGTAGAGCCTTCAGACGGCCCTTACCTGAATGCCGTCATGAACACGCCCCCCGCACGCCCCAAGCGGGAAGAAGCGGTATTAAAAAGGTGCTGCTTTTCTCCGCTTCTTTTCCGTTTGATGCGCAGCTGCGCAGCTCCGTCTGTAAGCTGCTGCACCGGTACGTCAGAATTGCCCCACCGCAAATATAAGTTGCCCGTTTAAAAGCTCCGTGTCAGCTGCGTCGCATAATGGGTCGGGGTCCGGGACATGCATGGTTTGCAGTCAGGCTTTAATTGCAACGTCCGCTGCCATGCAGCTGTGGAAGCTGCGGCACAGCTGCGGCGCATTTTAAGTCTTGTAACCCTAACCCTAGAGCCACTTGTGCGCATGCGTTGCTAGAATCGCGGGAAGTTGTAAGTTTTGCCGGTGGATGTTTTGGTTGTAGAAAGTGATAAGGGAAAGTTTGGAATTTAAAGTGACCCCCTACACACATTCCTGCGCCATTTTCACCTAACAATAAAAAACGCTAAAACTGTAAATATTTACATATGTACAAGGGAGGTGATGGGGGATGGCAGGGGGACAGCGGTGGCAGCGGAGACAGCTGTGGCTGTGCATTGCAGATTCAGCAGGAGCGCGGGGACCAAAGGAGAGGAGGCATCTATGATGCTGGTGACACTGGCAAAGTGCAAGCGGACAAGGATGCCAACACCAGCTGATCACCAGCTGGCAGGAGACCACCATTGTTCTTGGGCAGAGCGGGGGAAAAAGTTTTAAAGGGGTTTGGGCACTTTAAATGTGCCCATAGGCTTTCTGCCGCCGCTGATTAGTGCTGCAGCTGCGCAGCTGCGCATCCGCCAGCCGGCAAAGGAAAAAAACACCGAGGTTTGGGCCGCCCGTGCGGAAGCTGCCTCTCTCTTTGCGGCGTCCTCCGAGGCGGCGGTATGGAAGCTACGGGTCCGAAACGGACCCAGGTGAGGCGTCTTCACTGCCCCCCATGTGGAAGCCCCAACACCTGAAGCACGCCCCCGGGGCGGGCCGTCTGAAGGCTCCGTATTCAGCTGAATACACCTCCAAGACGTCCTCCCCTGCCCGTCTGTAACCCGCCCATGTATACTGCCTGGATCTTTCCAGAGGAAGAATGGCAGACAAATGAGCATGTGGGGGAGTATGGGTGTTTGCTCACTTTCCATACCATTGGAAATGGCTTAATTGCAACAGTCCTCTGGGACTTGATTTAAGACTAAGCTCCTAGATAAACAGCTGAACGTTTGAAAGAAGAAGAAAATCACTGTGCCCCAGTTTATCTTTTCAACTCATTTTGTCATACAGTTGTGCTGTATTCCTCCCACAACACACACACACTTTACAAGCCCAATTATAATGATATAGGAACCTCATTGTTCTGACAGCTTCTCGTGGCACCTGGACATGTTTTTGTTCTGTCTCATTAGCTTCTCAGTTTTTATGTCCCTGAAGAAATTCTGAAGTCATAAGGTATCAGATGATGTTGATATAACTGGTATTCACACATACACACACCAAATCTTCTTGTTGTATATTTTTTGTGCTACCTAAAAAATCTTTTGCTTTTTATATAAAGCTACAGCCTCACAAATGTGTAGAATTTGCTGTATGTAGAAAAGAATGATATATCAAAGGAAATTTAGGACCATTGATATTTCGGGCTCAAAGATGTCCCAAGATATCTTCAAAATGATGGCAAATGGTTTTGTGATCAGATCATGTCAGCAATTCTTTCAATACTCCAAGATGTAGTTAATCTCATCCTGAAGAGCTGAATTTATTTAGGTTAACTACAGCGCGTTACAGAGCGCCCAAAATGGGTGCTTTGCCGGTGCTGCCGGTTGCTGTGTCCGGGAACCGCAGCAGTCAAACTGTGTGGTTCCTGGACGCAACAAAAAAAGCCACAAAAAGCAGCTTCTTTTTGCGCCCCGGAAGTGGCGCGGCAAGTGCCCAATGGCACACTCACAACATCACTTCCATCGCGGGACATGCAAACGCTATGTGTCCACAATGTCAAGATGGTGGTGCCTGTGTTGAATGGGCACCTCCATTTTGTACGGCAACAGGACGTACTAGGGTTAGGGGCGTGCGTAAAGCACGCCCTTTCCTAACCCTAGTACGTCCTGGGGACGTACTTTACACCCGTGCGGAACGGGCCTAGGTGATATCTGACTAACTCCTTATCAGTCTTGATCTGCAACCCAGATTCCTTACCAAAGTCTCTGATGCTGCATGGAAGCCTCCCCCGCTCCCCAAGGGAAAAGCAAGCGAAATAGTCACTGAGCAATTGCACCTTTTCATTGTGATGTTTTAGCATTTTACCATCCTTGCTAAGCACGGTCCCACTATTTTCTTCTATTCTATTTCCCCCCATCATCTTTCATGAAAATATGTTGACATGTTAAGCTAAATCATAGAATACTGCTTTATCACACTAGCGGGCAAAGAGGGTTTAAACAAGAGTTAAACTAGAGAAAACCAGGAAACGTCATGTGATAATCTTCAGGCATTTCCTGGTTTTCTCTAGTTTAAGTCTTGTTTAAATCCCATTTGCCTGCTAGTGTGATAAAGTAGATAGAGTCATAGAATTGGAAGGGGTCCCATAAGCCACTGAGTCCACCCCATTCAATGCAGAAAATTCAGCTAGAGTAGAGGATCCCCAGAAGGTAGTTGTCCAGCCTCATTTTGAAGACATCCAGAGAAAGATATACCACCATATCTAAGTGATTCGTTCCCTTGTCAAACAGCTATTAATGTCAAGAGAAGACATCCCATTATTGAGACACCTCACTGGGGAAAAATACTGATGGAGAAGAAAGAAAGAAAGAAAGAAAGAAAGAAAGAAAGAAAGAAAGAACTCGAACCTCTTATTAAAAGCCTCTTCTCTGTATCCAGTTAGTTGCCAGAAGTTTGCCTGACAACCCCCCCCCCCCCCAAAAAAGTAGGACAACAGGAAGGGAGCCATCCTGACTTCCTTTAGAATGCAGTTCTACATTTGTCTCTTGTAGCCCCTCTCTTGTAGGCCCACTAAACCTGTGAGGATCTTTAAATGCCTATAGAGAAATTCAGCATTTCTTGGGAACATGAGTAGGGCAACTCATTTCCAAATTTGTGTTTAGCTCTGTTATTTCTCCAATCAATTTTCCTTAAAATGAACACACCAAGTTCAATCTGGCCATCTTGTCCACTCTGTAGGACTGGATGGTAATCCTTGCTGATTCTTATGCCCTGCATTGTTATTCTGTTGCTCCTTTCTAGACACTGAAGGCATAAATTTACATAGGTACTTATGACTGTAGTAGGTGTTACTAGCTTCTCCATAAAGTTAATTAACATAATTATGATTGTCACTCTTACTGTCTGGATTAGATGTTGCAGAGAGAGAGTGAGTGAAAGAGAGAAAGAGAGAGAGTATATTAATTGAGTTTAGTATCTTCTGGCAGCTGTGAAAATGGTGTCTCACAACATTACCTAGCTGTATCGATTTTAAGACACTGTGAATCTCACACAAAAAGAGGAGGGCATTGATTTGACAGATGTGAACAGAAAACAAAGACAGCTTGGTAGCAGAAGTCCAGTCCCATGGCTTCCTTTGGATATAAGCAAAGTACAAAATAAACATGAGAAAGAGGGGAAAAAATAGCAACGCTGATATCTTCTATTGACACACATGCACAACATGAATGTGCAAAGATTCAATATTCATCTTTTTACACAAAGCCTTAGATCTCAGCACAGCTTCTGATCCTTTTCTTTTCTCCTAATAACATAGTTATGGCAGCTGGTGGCCCCAATGTTACTGGGGTAATGAACTCACTCACTCCAGGTTTCAGTCCGAACTTTCAAGGAGCAGCTGATGGGTCTGATGTCAGTAGGATGGTGATTGTACCCCAAGTTTTAATTCATATTGTAAATATTTCCTCATATAGGTTCACCACCTTAGACAGTGCTTTTAGAGTGAAACCCTGAACAGATTCACACCCTCATTGACACTGGAGTCATGATAGAACCATTTTAGGGCCTGAACAGACAGGCCAAAATAAAGCTGCTTCGGGTCACTATGGAGGTATGGTGTTTAAATGATACATGCATCCTAAGAGGCCAGAAACCACACCAAAGCGACACTCCAGTCCTAAGGACTGGAGCACAGCTTCTGACCTCTTAAGAAGTGCATATCATTTAAATAGCATACTTCCAAAGAGACCTGAAAAAGCTTTATTTTGGCCTGTTTGTTCGGACCCTTTAGTCTTTCCCCCCCTAAGTCTGTCCAGAGTCACAAAGTGTGGGATACAGCTTTAAACATGTGGAACCAATCATTCCAAACAGTTTGCTGATCATGCTGCGTATTTCCATAGAGTTTACTTTCTGGTTTATGACCTCCACTATTTCCATTTTCCCCAAAGCATCAAAATTACTTCTTTTAATATTGAGTTATGTGCTGAAATGAGGAAATATTGCCTTAAATCCTGTTGTTAGTCCTCACTAAAGGAAACCTACTGAAGAATGGGACTTGCATGTGCATTGACTCACCATTCAATAATTGATTCAGTGTGTCTTCTCTAGTTGGGATTAACTGACAGGATGACAGCCATTATTTTCTACTGTCTGCCATGAAGACATTGCCATTTCTATTTTTCTTTTGATTTTTGGTTTTACTTGTTGTTTGTTCCAATTTCTTTGCTAATGCATAGTTATACAAATTATTATTCATGGCATAATATAAGAACGATCTTGTACACTTATTATTATACAATAAAATAAAAATGATTATGACTCCTATTTTTTTAAAGCTCTCAACAAATCATACCATTTTTAGGAAAAAGAAGTGTGTCTGTGTGCTTGTGCATGTGTCTGTATTCTGAATCTAAGGATTATTCTCATTTGAGATATATATTTCAGATAAGAGAATTCCAGAGATTCAATCTCTGCCAGCCCTAGAACTATGTACTGCATCCCACCCATCCCTTCCAATTTTTTTCCTTTTCTAACAATTGCCATTGACAGCTGCTGCTGTTGCTGCTAGAGATCTGGAGCACTGAAAAGGTTGCACGAGAAAATCCAGTTTCCTGCGCTCCAAAGGTAAAGTTTCTTCTTTGCTTCCTGTTATTTTCCTCCTTTTCATTTGCTTACCTTTCCCATTCACATAGCTGCTCTATAAGCCAGTTCCTCTTCTTTCTTCAGGTTTTATATCCTTGCTCTCACCAGCGTCAGTGATACCAATCTCTTAGCAGGATCCCCCACTAATGAAAAAAGTTCTACCAAGCAACATTATCAGCAGCAACAGGTGAACATGTGAATAAAGAAAATAACTTAAGTTTACCTAGCAGATATGTTTCAGTGACAATACTTCAGGAAATGTTTGAGAGAGGAAAATAGACACAGAGAGGGGAGGGGATGAATGCACAGTTGTTCATGAAATGTAAATTAGAAGTGACAGATTTGTACCAAAGGTAAATCCACTGAAATACATTTTAGTCCTGCTGGTAGTAATGTTAACAATATGGTATTTCATGTGTAATTTAATTTATCAGTGCTCAGCTCCAAACAGCCAGAGGTATAGCTAATGGGGGTGGGTGGGGATGGCAAATGAGGGCACTTCCCCCAAATAAAAATTCTGCCCCCTCCATGAATTTTTCATTCTGTCCCTAGAGTTGGGATGCAGACAGAGTGGGGAACCTACCATGGCAAATCCCTTATCTGAGTGATGCTGTTGGGACAAAGAACCATCTGCAAACTGGAGGGAATGTTTGGGGGGGGGAGAAAGGCAAAAGAAGAGTGAGTGGTTTAAAAGAGAAAAGAAAATACAGAGCAGGGAGGTGAGTTATTGAGGGGAAGAAGGAGTGAGGACAGAAGGGGATGAGAAATCAGAGAGACATGAGAGACATCAGGGTGTATCCCCAATATGGTCTCCGATGAGGTTGCAGCCATGGAACATCCTTCACCACTCCTAGACTGATAGGCAATCAGCTGGACAGGTAAACAGACAGCTATATCACAAAAGTCAGCATGGTTTGGAGGTGGGGGAATACTGAGTAAGTCAATGTTTCTGGCTAGTGTATGGCTAGAGAGGACAGACAGCAATGGGGGAGTCCCCAGGTCCAGGGTCTTTAGGGAGAGGCTGTGGATGAGACAAGTCTTGGGAGAAAAACATGAATGGGGAGAAAGGGAGCCTGTTAGTCGTTGAGCTTGAAGGAGGAGCTCAGAATCTGAGGGAAGAAGAAGAGTTGTGGAGTTGCTGTTTTGATTTTTATGGATTTGATTATCACAAATTTGATTAATATGTTCTCTCTATGAATCTCTAGTTCTTCCAGAGTGGTTCTGTGGTTGACGTCTGACTGACAGAAGTCGCACTGGAGAACCTAGGTATTCCTAGAGAAACCACTTGTCTAAGCATTTGTTGATCTCCCAGTGTGATACTATGGTTAACCTCTGGCAGATGACCATAGAGTTGCACTGGAGGACCAAGATATTCCTAGAAAGGTGTTCTCTCATGTTTAAAATAGGGGTGTGTTGTTGTTTTTTTAAGTTGTGGTTTTTCCATATTCACAGGGGTCCTGTAATCCTATCCCTAGGTAATGTGGAGGGCCCATTGTATTTCTAATTGCTCAACTGAAATCATTGCAATGCTTTAAATTTGAGAACAAAAGGAAAATTTCATTGAGAAGGAGACATTTTTATCAAGACAAGGGGGGAAATGTCCTTATTTTGCCTCGCTCTAAACTTAGATAGAGTGAAGTAGCTATCTCAGCCAGGTGACTTGGGATGTCATGAACATGCAGCAAATTGGTATTTATTTAATTTAATGATGTAGTTTTATTGCCAGCGAGAGGGGGGCTATTTGACTGGCCCTGCATAATACTATGCAAAATGCATTTATAGAGAAGGGAGGTGTTTGTTGTTCCATCTCAGGTGGCAAAATGTCTTGAGTAGGCTCCATAAGCAACTTATTTTAAAGCCCAGATATTGCAGGCAATTTGAATTTCCTCCTTCTAAACCTGTTTCAGGTTTTTGTGCTAACCATAACTGTGTTTGAAGCACGTTATTTATCAGATATTCAGGCTGTAGAAAGCAGGCCCCCTCAAGACTTCATGAGAATCAGAAATTTATCCTTCATGCATTCATTAGACTCACATTCAACTTGTTTATGCCTTGCTGCTCTCCTGTAATATACTGGCTTCTCCCTGGTGCTGTATGGCTAGCACTGAGGTAGCGTTTCAGTGCTGTTCTGAAAAACTCATTGCTTTTTAGAAAATAGATTTTGAAACTATAACCAATATGATGAGAGAGATGAAATCCAGAATTTCTTAGGTGATTTCCCACTTTCTCCAATTAGTTAGGGAAAGTGGGAAATCTATAGAGAAGCTCTGGATCGCTTCGTCTTCGTTATGGTTTCATAATCCATTTTCAAGAAATGACATAGTCTCTCAGAAGAGCATTGAAACAGCTAAACCACTTTCAGGAAACCTCTACTTCTTAATAATCAAGAAAGAGATGGCATGCCCACTGTAAACTCCCACTTTACTGTTTTTATCTCTCTCTCCCCCCCCCCCCCATTAATGTGGGCTGTTGGCCCCTGCCATTGCAAGCTGCTTCTGAGCAATGGCTGTAGAATTTTTAGAGGGTACACCTCACCAACACTTCCCTCCTTTCTCTCTCTAAATTTCTCGTACTGTGGCCAGCATCAAGGCTGAGCTGAATGGAGAAGGAGAGTTTTGACTGTAGCTAACAGAAATGGGGGAAAGTGGGGGGAATACTGAGCTGCCCCAGGAGTCTATGAATCCATATTGCTGCTTTAAGGCTTTTCCCACCTTATTGGTGTGTGGGGGTTGAGTGTTTACACACTCAGCAAACCTACTGTGCACCCTGGTCACCATCATGTTGCGTGCCCATCCATATGCATCAGGATGATGTCCACGTGGCACAGCACCCAAACAGCGCAATGCCACACAGATATCATGACGTGCGAGTGCAGCAATGGCGCCCCACGCATGGCCTAAAAAGAACTCGCCAGGGAGTGGGTTCTTTTTAAGCCTCCCGAAGGCTGAGGCATTTGGTTGCTGCGGTCTCCATCCAGGGCAAAAAGGGGCAGCGTCTCGCCGCTCCTTTCCACCAATGTGTCCAGCTCCTCATTTATTATTTCCTAGTTCTGATCCCACTTTCTGCACTTTATCCTAAACAGTTGAAGCCACAGTGCATGTTCCTTTCTTGGTATGTGAATGATTTGTTGCTGTTTATTCCTGTGATAATGGCACTTTAATTGTGACTTTGTTTGAAATTGTTAATTGTGATTGCACAATTTTCACACAATTTTTTGGGAGGTGATGGTCCTTCATCCTAGAAACGTGTCCTGCCCAGCGCAGCTGCATCCTCAATAGCATGGCCTCAATGCTGGTGATGCCTGCTTGCTCAAGGACAGCAACATTTGTCACATAGTCAGTCCAATATATATTTAGAATTGTGCGTAAACAGTGCTGATGAAAGCGTTCAAGGAGTTGTGCGTGTTGGCGACAGGTGACCCATGTTTCAGACCCATAGAGGAGAATAGACAGTACAATGGCTCTATACATACTGATTTTTGTGCTTCGCCTCAAGTGTTTGTTACTCCAGACTCTTTTGTGAAGCCTTCCGAATGCACTATATGCCTTTGCAAGTCTGTGATCGATCTCTTTATCAATCTTGGCGTCTGAGGAGATGATGCTTCCCAGGTAGGTGAACTGCTGGACGGACTTAAGCACAGATGTGCCTACAGTGATGTGGGGATGGTAGTGTTCTTCCTGAGGTACCGGCTGGTAGAGAACTTTTGTTTTCTTCAGGCTGACTTCCAGTCCAAAGAGCTCTGCAGCTGTTGCAAAACAAGATGTTAGGCACTGCAGAGCTACTTCCATATGGGCAACAAGGGCAGCATCGTCAGCAAAAAGCAGCTCACAGACTAGATAGTTTAGAGTCTTAGTGCGGGCCCTCAGGCGGCTTAAGTTAAACAGGCTACCATCAGTACGGTAGCATATATAAATGCCGTCTTCTTCTTTGAGATCTGCCATAGCCCGTTGGAGCATCATGCTGAAGAAAATTGTAAATAGAGTTGGAGCGAGAACACAACCTTGTTTCACACCATTAGTTATTAGAAAGGGCTCCGAGAGAGCGTCGCCATATCTGACTTGATCTTGCTGGCCTTCATGTAGCAGGATGATCATTTTGAGGAATTTGGGGGGGCATCCTAGTCGTTCCAGGATCTGCCACAGACCTTTTCTACTCACAGTGTCGAAGGCTTTGGTGAGGTCGACAAACGTTACATAGAGTCCTTTGTTCTGCTCTCTGCATTTCTCTTGCAGTTGTCTAAGGGCAAATACCATGTCTGTAGTGCTCCTATTAGCTCTAAAGCCGCATTGGCTTTCAGGGAGAAGTTCTTTAATATTATATATTAATATAATTAATATTAATTATATAAATAATATAATTAATATAATATTATATATTAATATAATTAATATTAATTATATATTAATATTATATAGTCCTGATAGCCTAATCTTAACCTACCCTTGACTTCCACAACCTTGGGTTGTAACAGCTGAGAACTCCTTATAATCAAATAATTATATTTCCATAGAACACACACAATACATCAGACATTATAAGAATCCATCATTCAAGAAAAATCATATTCTAGTCTGATAAAGTGTTACACAATAAATCAAGTCAGTAATGATTGTCCTACAGTCCATACTCTTTACCATCTAAATTTACTGAATCCAGACTGAGAGAATGAATTACTAAAGTCTAAGTTCCAAAACTGTCAATCTATAAATCTTAAAACTAGCCCTGAAACTAAGTTCCAGAGTTGTCTATGCCTATCTTTTCTCTAACATCTCACTATATAATCAGTGAATCCCCCAAATTCCTCCTGATATAACTTATCACTTTAACCCATTCTTCTGGTATTGTCTCTCCTTGATTAACCACCATCTCCTTAGACAATTTGTCCATCTGCAATAGATCAAATAAATTGTTAATCCATTCCTCAAGCAGGGGCGTATCTTTCATTTTCCATTTTTTTGCATATAAAATCTTAGCAGCTGTTGGCATATATCTCAATATTTTCCTGCATTTTTTCTCCAAGTTACAGTGGTACCCCGGGATACGAATGCGCCGCCTTACGAAATTTCCGGGTTACGAAAAAAAATCCATTTAAAAAAACTGTTCCGGGTTACGAAGGTTTTTTCGGGTTACGAAAAAAATTTTGGTGCTTTTCGGCGCTATTTCACACGAAATCGCGGCTTTTCCCCATTACCGCCTATGGGTTTTTCGGCTTGCGAAGTATTTCGGGTTACGAAAGCGGCGGCGGAACGAATTAATTTCGTAACCCGGGGTACCACTGTATCTTCAAACATATGCAGGAGAATAGTCTCAGGTGATCTTTTTAGGTCAATTCCAAGAATTGTGTTTATTTCATCTATTATAGTTTTCCAAAATTGTTTGGATATCTCACATGACCACCAGCAGTGGAAATAAGATCCTGGCGCAGAATTGCATTTCCAACATGTGATACTGATGTCTTTATATATTTTAGATAGTTTGGTGGGTGTAAGATACCACCTCAGGTAAATCTTAAGCCAATTTTCTTTTAAATTTTGAGCCGCTGTAAAATTTAAGTTTCTCACCCAGGCTTTTCCCCACTGATCTAAGTTGATTGGGTGTCCCACATCTATAGCCCATTTAATAATTACCTCTTTCACTGTCTCTTGTTCTGTAGCCCAAAATAATATTTTTTATACAGCTTCCCCATAAGATCTTTTTTATATTCTTCTACTTCTAGAATATCTTCTAATTCTGATTTTTTCCTTAAAGCGCCTGATTCTTTTATGTCCTCATATGTTCTCATTTTGATTTGCCAGTAGTCAAACCAATTTAGTACAAACCCCTCCAATTTTAGTTAATCTATTGTTTTTAAAACCAGTTTATTATCCTTAACTTTTAATAGGTCTTTATATTTAATCCAATCTCCTTCTCTATACATCTCTATTCACTGTTTAAACATCCCAATTTCCTCCATGTGATAAAGTCCTAAGACAATGGAATATGAAGGACAAATGCAATCAGTACAGATATTTACTCTCTTTGAAAGCCTGTCTCTGAAGGCAGGATAATGTTTCACCATGGGATGCATCCCAGTATGAGCCAGTTTGGCTCCAATAAGTGGAGGTAAACAAGACAGTTAAGCACTAATTTCTCTCAATCAGTCAAATCTTTCTTTTGTCATCTGGGGATGGGGATAGTTTAGAAATTCCCAGTTTGCAGCTTGGCTTCTTTCTTCTCAAGATGGTCAAAGGGTCCAGGATTCAATAGCCTTAGCATGTCCATTATGCATTTTTAACCATTTGTGCAGACTTTGGCAATAGGCAGCTTTCCTGTCTTATGTATCAAAGTCTAATATTCATATTTTTAAGCATAACTTGTAACACCACATCTAAATCAAAATGATTTACTTCCAAATAGGATTGAAAGGATTGTCTTGTTGGTCTGCCATCAACATCATCCATCATCATCATCATCATCATCATCACCACCACCACCACCACCACCACCACCACCACCACCACCACCACCACTGTCATTGGATCATTGTGAGATCCCTCTAATTAAATTTTTAGTTATGATGAGTACCATCATGATGATAATGAGAACTGTAAAATCAATTGTGTTTTTCATAAAATATACTTTTGTATAAAAGCTTACTTTGTGCAAAATACAAAATACACTGTTGTATAAAATGGATTTTACTTTAGCTCCTGCTGATGTAAAGGTGATGAGCATGCTTCAGTATCATCAACTTAGCTATATAACCCCCTTACATAATTAAATAATGTTTCCCATCCTGACTGTGCAATCCTCACTTACTGGACTGTGAGCACTCATTGTAAGCAACAGGGGTGTGCGTCTCTGTTGATCAGGAAGCAGCTGACTGGCATTTAGATTGATTGATTGCACTTACATCCCTCCCCCACCAGCAATCTCTGATTTGAAAGTCAGAAGCCAGTCCCCGTTACAATTCCCCCTTGAGCTGGGATCACCTGTGGAATTTGTTTGTTTGTTTGTTTGGGGGAAATCAGCTGTTTCGCAATTGAAAGGGGAATAGAGCTCTGTTCTTCACAGTGGCTGCTATCTCCTTAGTGAAGATTTGGGGACTTTGACAGTTTGTATGTATTCCCTAAACAAGTAAATACATAGGGATCATGAATATGAACCAGTCACAAACACATAATTCTAGGTTACACATTCACAACTACCTTAGTGAATTCCAGCCACTGTTCTTTTCACTCTTCTGCAGGGGATAAAAAATGTCACAGCACTTAACCACATTCTTTGACAGGGTACTGAAACATATCAAGGCATATTTTCCCATTGGAACAAGAAAATTTGCATTTATTCATTGCATCACTCCAGAAAAGCACTTTTTATACCTCTCCACACTTCCATCCCTCTTGAAAAGCAAGTATATGTTTGTTCCCTCTGTCATAATGATAGCTTCTTTTCATCGCTATTAGCTGTGGTAATTGAATATGTTTTGATGTTCACAATACTGTGAACAAGATTGCCATTTATTCTGCAGTGATATGTATATGTTCCTACAAGTAAATGTTGTAGCAGATTAAGCTTGTAGGTACAGGAAGACAATGATGCCAGAATATAAAATAGTTCAATAACCTGGAACAGATTGACTTAATTTTTGGTTTGTAAAAAGAAACAAAGATGACATTTAAAAATTGTTCCAGCTACATAGCCCATCTTGTGATTATTGTAGATGAATATTTTCAAAATCGTGATGCCTCAAATACAGTTAGCAGATTCTGAAACATTTTGTTTTCATTCTTACTATCAATGTGACATAGCAGTCAACAGACCTAAGTGATGAATGGTATTTTATTTCCTATGACTAATTTTGAAAGTATGTTTTCACAGAGCCAGGCAGAATCTATCTTGATAACACAACAGCCATGGAGCTTCATAAATGCACATGAATATTGATTTGATTTGCCTCGTTTGAGAACCATGTACACTTGAATCAAGCCAAAACTTTAAAGACAACATGATATGTACAGAGAACATAATCAGCAGAGGCTTCAACATTCGCTGGAATAATTACTGTGATTATTTGGTCAGACCTCACCTGGAATCCTGTGTCCAATTCTGAGCAGCATAATTCTAGAAGGATGTTAAGCTGGACTGTATCTAGAAGAAAGTGACCAAAATGGTGTCCGGAATACATTACCTATAAAGAGGGGATTAGGGAGCTGAATAAGTCTACCCCGGGGGAAGAGAAAGTTAACAGTGACATAATAGCCATGTTTAAATATTTGAAGGGATGCCATACTGAAGAAGGAGCAAGTTTGTTTTCTGCTGCTCCAGAGACTAGGACACAGAGCAATAGGTTCAAACTACAGGTACAGGAAAAGAGATTCCACCTAAACATTAGGAGGAACTTCTTGACAGTGAGAACTATTCAATAGTAGAATACATTGTTTTGGAATGTGGTGGATTTTCCTTCTTAGGGTTTTTTTTAAACAGAGGCTGGATGCTTTGAGTATGTGTTCTGTGATGGCAGGACATGATTACCCTTGTGCTCTCTTCCAACTCTATCATCTATGAGTCTATGCTGGAGCAGCTCATCATGGACACTTTCTGTTTACAGAATAATCCCTGTGTGCAGAAATATTATGTTTTCTGCAGAAAATATTGTTACCTATGAAGGAAAATACTGACGTTCAGAATTCATTCTGTGCAAAATTTATATGGCGCGTTATAGACGGGCCTAAGCAGTGCTGTCATCGCACCGTGAGTACGCGCGAGGGGTGGCGCTTCCGAATGCGCCTTGCCCCTCGCGCGTATTCCGTACGCCAAGATGGCGGCACCCTATACAGATGGGCGCAGCCATCTTGACGTAACGGACGCTGTGCGTCCGGATGTCCAAACCCGGAAGAGACATTGCAAGTGTGCTCTTTGGCACTTGCGGCATCTCTTCCGGGTTGCCGGAAGGAGCGCGATTTTCACGCTCCTTTTTTACAGCGCGGGGAAGTTGCGCGGTTTGGCTGCAGTGGCTTCCCTGCGCTGCAACCAGCAGCGGCCCAAGACCGCCCCTTTTGGGCTGTCTGTAACGGGCCTACATGATTTTTTTTTTTTGCACGGAAACAGTATTTTTTGAAAAGCAAGCAGCTTTTGCTGTGTAGTAAACAATATTCACAGGAATATTACTTTCTGAGCAGATAGTTGTGTTTTATGAATATAAAATATTGTTTATATGTTTTCTGGACCTAAGAGAGATATTTCTGTGCAGAAAAAACCCTGTTTTCTCCATGTAAAATGGTATATTTGGTGAATTATTCTGTGTAAAATTCACATAAAGTTTTTTTTTTTAAGACAGAAAAGATAAGAAAATTTTCTTATCACAGAAATTTCTGTTTCCTGGGCAGAGAATGCTGTTTTCTGGGCAAAATACCATTGGCATATTCTGCACAGGATAACTCCCGATATACGAAGATTCTTGTTAGTCCGGGATTCTACTTGTTACAGTTTCCCAAAACTTGAGAAAACACATCTTTGACCATTAAAAATATTTTTGGATATTATTGAATATTATTCCCATCCCAAATAACAATGAGAATAAGCCAAATGCCACATTTGAAACTGAGAACTGAACAAAATCACTCTGAAAACTGAGCAAAATAACACTGCTAAATTGCAACATGGAGAAATATTGAGTGCATCTTCACTGTAGACATAATGTAGTGTGATACCCCTTTAAGTGTTGTACCTCCACCCTATGGAATCCTGGGATTTATAGTTTTGTACTGTCTTTAGCCTTCTCTGCCAAAAAGTGATGGTACCTCACGGAGCTATAAATCCAATAATTCTGTAGGATGGAGCCATAGCAGTAAAAGTGGTGTCAAGGTGCATTATTTCTACAGTGTAGATGCACTCATCAAAATGCTGCACTTGAAGAAGCTGCACAGTGGGGAATGATTCCCTGCAAAAGATTGTTTGAGTGAAGGGTCTTCTAACACAGCCACTTGACAGTTTTGGGCAATTAAGAATAAGTTCCAGGAGGGCTGTTTCTGTAATAATGATTAGACAGTGACTCTGGGAATCAAACAGGAATTCTTCTCTGAGCCATATTTCATACAGAGCAGAGACATTCAGGGATTTGCAGTACCTAGGGCTTTTCTGACGTGCATTTGGCATTGGTGAAATACCAGTGCTTTCAAAATCTAGGAACATCATTTATCTTGAAATCATTTCTCAAGCACCGTTGTGAATCTCTGATGGAAGCATTTGCCAGATTAAGAAAAGGTGACAATAATGGTCCTGGATATGTTGATTTTGCATTCTCCAGAGGCTGCATCAGGACCGCGGCATGAGGTTGCCGTGGCCCCAATCCAGCCAGGAAAGGGGTGGCTGTAGACCGTGCCTTAGTCTCCTCATTTATAGAAGGCACATAACAACAACAAGAATATTTGGACAAGTAACCACTCACAGTTTTCACAGATATTTTAAGCCTTTATTTTGTAAAAATAGATTACAGTATTATGTCAACTTTAGGTAATACCTTCCATAAAGTTTGTGCACTCAGTCAAGAGAGGTCAAGAGAAAGTGGGAACAGCAAGGAGGTGAATGTGGTTGGCTACCAGGGAATAAGAGACATTGTATGGAGCAGGAGTCATCTACTCAGAAACACAAGACTTCAGAAGAAATCTGAAATCACATCCCTATGCACCAGGGAGGAAGAAGTGTCTTTGTGGCAAGGGAAAAATATTACATTTGCATGGTTTAATCTCATTTACACTATGATGTTATTAATGTATTGGGTTGTCTGCATATTTTTATCCCTCCATAATATTTTGATCTGTGTATTGGTAAAATAAATTCTAATCTTGCTCTTGAGAAAATTCCATAAGTATACCATTTTCCATACATAAGTACAATTAGTAAAAATTGAATGCCACCACCCCAGAGTTTCTGGCTGCATCCACTCTGCAAAAACCCAGCTTCACACCTCTTTAACTGCCATTTTTCTAGGCTATGGAGATATGGGAACTGTAGCTTTGTGAGACATCCAGTCAGAGAGTTCTGGTGCCACAACAAACTACAAAACCCCAGAATTGCATAGCATTGAACCATGGCAGTTAAAGCAGAGCCAAATGACATTATTTCTGCAGCCACTGTATCTATTAACATGAGAAAAGGTGTATTATGCAGTCAAGCTTTGTACTTGCCCACTAACAGAAGCTCCTTCAAGCCTCAAGTACAGGTCTTTCTCTGCAGCTTATCACTTGGGCAAATAAACTGTCCTACCTCTTCCAACTTCAGTTCTGGATCTGGGACACACCTGGATGTTATCATACCTAAATTGCCACTGATCTAGCTGGGGATGACACCACCTGGATGCATCCTGGGTCAATGCCTCATTCAGCTAGCACTTTTTTTGAAGTAGGGGAGTTTTCAACTTCAAAATGTGGCTGGCTGAGTGGGGCTTTGATCCGGGATGCATCTAGGCAGCTGCATCCCAGGTAGATCAGTGGCCATTTAGGTATGATAACATCCAGGGGCATCCTGGATCCAGAACTAAAGCTGGAAGAAGCAAACAAGTGTATTTGCCCAAGCGATAAGCTCCTCTATCTCATTTTGGAAAAATCTAGGATTGAATCAGGGACCTTCTATGCTCAAGGTCTGCTCCCTGCCTCTGATTAATTGATGCCTCTGTCCCTCCATCTGTGCCTTTTGGTTTTGCTATGTTGGCAGCTTTTCCTCTCCTAAGGGATATAGACATTGTTCAATCCATCCTTGTATCTTCCTCCAGCTGAATGCACTTAAGATGAAAACACAGAAACTTCGTTTAATTCACCTTTTCTACTAGCATGCCCAACTGTATTCCAGTCATCTCTTTCCACTTAGCAGGACAGCAGGTGGGAGGGGGGGGGGGGCAAATTTGACAAAAAGCTAGTGAATGTCAACCTTTTTTTTGCCTGTCATTGTTAGAACATTGTGCACTCTCTAATTAAGCTGCAGTAGGCAAAGGCATTAGACCCACAAAAGCATGAAACCAAATGCAGCTATTGGAAACTGCATGCTGTTTTAATTGAAATTCAATGTGTATTTGACATAGTGTGGTGTGTTTAAACTGATGGGAAAGTATGCTTGGTTTTGTTTTAAATATTCACAAAATTACAGGTGTTAAAGGAAATGCCAATGAGTTGGCTTAAGCAAAACACAAAAAGAAGAAAATGAAAACAAGATGCTTGTTGGAGCAATGGTTTGTGTCTCTGTATATTGCATTGTATTAAGACTGTAAATCCTGTCTTGATTTATCTCACCATAATAATAAAGATGACACATACACATAAAGACAGTAAGGTTCTTCTATTGTCAGTGTGAGATTTTGCACATTTTTGATACTGTTTTTAATGCGGTTCTTTAAGGTATGCTGCCATGGGTCATGCACCTCCCCATAATGGAAGCTCTGTGCTTCCATTATGAGACCAATAGGTAAGGAGTTGTGAAGACAGCAGTAATAATAGTTGCTCTGTGGTGGGTTGCATTATACCCCCTTTGTCCCAGGATACAATCCAAACACTGCTTTCCAACAGAAAATTGATTCCTTTCCCAAGTAACTCAAATGTTAGTAACTGTTCCCTTGACCTTTTCTTCTCAAAGCCTATAAGGGGCTATCCAGACTGGCCTGAAAGGCCGGCCTGTGAGCAAAGTCAGGGCACAGCAT
The DNA here is from genome assembly GCF_019175285.1 of Sceloporus undulatus. Lineage (NCBI taxonomy): Eukaryota > Metazoa > Chordata > Lepidosauria > Squamata > Phrynosomatidae > Sceloporus > Sceloporus undulatus. Next base: position 195,104,182 of record NC_056522.1, on the reverse strand, counting down.
CTTGATGACTCCCCCCCCCCCCCCCCCGAACGCCATGATGGCATCCAGATGATGCAGCGCTGAAGGGGTCTGCTTTTTGCGGCTCCTTTTTGCACTCTCCAGAGGCTGGATCGGGGCTGCTATGTGAGATTGCCATGGCCCCAATCCAGCCAGGAAAGGGGCAGCTGCAGCCTTGGAACAGTCTGTACAGCCCCTAAGTTCTCATTTTCAACATTATTTGAGTCCCATTGCCTATGCAGCTGGACTCACTTAGCTTTCATGCTTTCTTATTATCACTCTTCTGCCCCAATCATGACCTCCCACACCAAAGCTCAGCAAGTCTTCTGTCTCTGGGATACTTTCCCATCCCATTCTGCCATGAGTTATTTCCCTGCCACTGTGGTCACCATGCTCAGAACAGCTAGGAAAAGTGATGCTTTTGTGTCTCCTACCTTCTTTGTATTTCCATTCACTCTTTAGTTTACATTGAGCCCTAGAAGCCTAACCATGTGTGAGTGGAACTGAGTTGTCTCCCCCATTGTGACTTCTGTCTGTTCCATCCAAGTGCTAGAATGAAAACTGAAGAGGGCTCTTATACTTTTAATGGGTATGTAGAAGAAGGAATTTCAGCATATGTTGTTTGTTACCTGGTTGTGTGACAAGCAATAAAACATCTGCTGAAATTTGATCTTCTACACAACCATCAAAAGTACAACAGCCTTCTTTAGTTTTCAGTCTGGTAATACTAAACACAAGCATCATTTTGTACACCTCAAAAGGTGTGGGGGTTATGCATGCTCAAAGTGAAGAAACTCAAATCCTGTAACAAAATGTAAATTCTTGAATCCATCTCTTAGCTACTAGTTTTTTCATCCATACACCATAAAGAGCTACTTTAGTCAGGCAAAGAGGGAGACAGAGGTGCCTGCAGTCTGGACTTTTCCTCCTTGGACTAGAAACATTGTGACTAGCATTCTTACTAAAAGAAGAAGCCTCCAGAGACATTGCTGGGACTTTCCTCAAGGACAAAAGTATTGTTCCTTGGACAGTGCAAGGTTGTGTTCAGAAGGCTCACATTTATGGCTTTCCCTGGAACATCCCCCCACTCAATATTATCCTGTGCATGTTTCAACAAGGGAGTGTTCAGTTCGGCTTGTTGTTGTGTGCCTTCAAGTTTTTTTCCTGACGTATGGCAAATCTACAGTGAACCTATCAAAAGATTTTATTTGCTGAGGTAGAGAATGTGTGCCTTGCCCTAGGTCAGCCAGTGGATTTCTATGGCCAAGCTCAAAGCGCTATGCTATGCTGACTTCATGCTGGGCTTGCTCACTTGCAGATCTCCTTAGGAGTGCAATCTTACTTTGATGTCTTCTCAACTTTTTTGTAACTTTAATAAATATCCTAATGGACCATCCCAATAGTTCTCATATGGTGGGGTGGAACCCTGGTGTGTGTGAAAGAGTTTCTCAAGAAGTGTGTGAGACTTAGAGGCCCTAATCCCTCTTCTTCATCTCCTTCTGTTCTGGAGGGGAAGAGAAAGCCTAAGAGGTCACTTGGAGCCTCTATCTGAAGGAGCAGGAGACCTATTTCCTTATAAAATGTTAAAATATGAATATACATGAATGTCTGAATAAAAATGCACATACTAAAAAACCAAAATATATTTATTCATATACTATGTAGAGGGTGTGTGTGTGATGTCTGCATGTAAATGTAAAGGCGGTTAAAACCTTGAGAACCACTGCATTATTCCAAAATATAATATCTTTGATTTTAAAAAAATAGATATCTTCATGATATTGATCAATTTTTTGAGCCTTCAAATAAACTACAATGTTAGTTCACCCATTCCTATGACTCCCTGCTTACCTTCTTCATATGAATATTAAGTCTAGTGAATTTAGTGAGCATCCAAAGCAAACAATATCTCGTCAACCAATTAGCCCCATTTTGTTGCAGTGAAACAAGTAGGTCAAAGAGATTGAAATAACGAATACTTTTTGTTTTCATTTATTATGCTGCCGTTTTTAATTAAAGCTTTTGTGTTATTTTGTAACCATGATAGCTTGCAAGATAAACTTAAATTTAATGTTGACATTAAGGGTTTTTTTTGTCTATTCAAAGCTAATGAAATTTCTATCAAAATGGTTTCTAAGCATGCTTCATTAATACAGTATTTATAATGGCAGGGAGTTCAGAAAGCAAATAGTGTCTGCAGAAATACAGCTAGATACAATGTACAACCTTGACATAAAAGAAAAAGAAAATAAAGGACTATTTTGTAAGATGACATTTAAATAAATGCTTATTTTATTATTGCAGTACCATGCCTGAGAAGCTAGAGACTATATGATCTCTAAGAAAGGCTGGTGGGAAATTTGATCTAGTCCAGGAGAGAAGAAACTTTGGCATTCCAGATATATTTTACTTGAACTCCCAACAGCTCCACTCTAAATGTTTTCAACATTAACACCTGTCTTAGTTCCACTGTGTATTCTTTGGACTTGAGCACCTTCCCAAGCCATAACTGCTAGTCGTAAAGGACTGTGGGAGTCCCAAATACTCGGAGGCTAAAACTTCCCTAGCTCTGGGCTGCTGTAACCCTGCTCCATAAGAAGGAAAAAACATTCCCCAATACACCTGTATATGCTCTCCATGATCTTCATTTAGGGTTGCCAAATAGATAATGTTGAACTGTGCCATGGCCACAAAATTGGTGTGGACAAGAACCCCATATCAGTGACAGTTTTACATTTTAGGTCAACTTCCAGACATGTTATATGCCTTTAGACTCCATCACAATGTTGCCATGTCTTTTCTCTGACTTTTCTGAGCTGGTATGAACCAGCTTGGAAACCTGCCTTACTCCAAATTCTGTAGGGGAACTATGGCATGAGCTAATGGTTCAGTAAAGATGGTGCATAACCCCCTGCCCCCATTAAGTATAGTCATGTGAATGTTGGATCTGAGACTGAGATTCAGGCTTTGTGTGCCACTGAGTTATGAAATTTATTGAGTGAGCTTGGACCAGTCACTCTTTTTCTCTCTGACCTAACTTACATGTCTCTTCTTGTTGCTGCTGTATGTTGATCCAACCAGTTGGTCCAAGGCCATTTTCTACTATGTAACAAATCTGCTTTTTTCAATCTGTGATTTTGTTGCTGTTGTTGTGTGCCTTCAAGTTGTTTCTGACTTATGCTAAACCTATCATGGATTTTTCTCCCCCCTCCCCCCAATCTCCTGCCAGCAGAGATGCAACATGTACAGCCTATGGCACTTCCATCCATTTTTCCCATTGCCCCTCTGAATCAGCTGTACAGCAGCGGGGGAAAACCTCTGTTGTCTCAGCTGTTCTGTTAATCACTTCAGGAACATAATGTTTTAACCAATTTAACTCTTTTGTTGTTATGTGCTTCAAGTCCTTTCTAACTTATGGCTACCCTAAGGTGAAACTATCATGGGATTTTCTTGGCGAGTTTCTTCAGAGGGGGGTTGCCATTGCCATCCTCTGAGGCTGAGAGTGTGTGACTTGCCCAAGGTCATCCAGTGCATTTCACGACTCAGTCAAGATTGCAACCCTGGTCTCCAGAGTCATTGTCCAGCAGTCAAACCACTAAGCCATGCTGGCTCTATTTTTAAATCATAGATTTGTGTCAGCATTTACAGAGTCTAGCATTCTTATCTGAGATTTTTAGGAATAATTTCCAGAAGTTAAGGCTACCCTCTCTCCCTGGAATATAAATGTATTTCATTTTCACTCATCAGTTATGAACCTATGGATTTATTCCTATTAGTATGTGAGTGAATACAAGAGACAGACAGAGAAGAAGGAAGATGTCAAAATCTCCAGATGTTTCCTTCTCTCTGGAAGGATAGTGATTCTACTATCTCCATCTCATAACTGAAATGATGGTGCTTTGGTTGGCGCTTGATGACTAATTTGTTCTTCAGAATCCTTGGTCTAAAAACAGAAAAAAGATTGATAATGAGATTCGTAGTGACTGCGTGGTTTGTATTGGCTCACCTGAGGCAGTGGACATCTGCTTTGGAAGGCCCATGCTGCGAGAAGTCAAAGATGGTGTCATCTTTCATTTTAACAAGTGCTGGAAAAAACAATTAACTGTAATGATATATTTATGATTATTTTCCTCCATTTTCCCTTACATGTGTTTTGCAAACTCCTGATTGTTGAATGGAAAGCAATAGAGAGGTCATACCACAGATGGTGCTTGCTGATGCTAAGTCACATTTATGAAGGGATGACAGGAAGAAAGATTCATAGTGGGGAGACCTTTCTGTTCTGTCAGATCAGGTCAGGTTTGGTCAGGTCAGGTCATTTTCTTGTATGACCACATACGTATTAAAACAACACTGGAATGAAAACATAGGCCACAATCTTGCCTCATAGGCTGTAATTCAAAACTTTACAATCTCAACACTACCTCTATGACAAGACAGATAACATTTCTGTTGAATCGTGATTGTGTGTATCAGCATGTCCTACATAGTATCTCATGTGCAATGACCACACTGTTGACTCCATTTGCCTAATGGTCCCAGAGATGTGACACCATCTCTGTTTCCCTCCTGAGCATGTAAGCATTTATCAGTTTTGCATTCATCTTTATGTGATCAAAACTCAGTTTAATATACCATACCAGCAATGTCATTAAACACATCAAAAACACATGTTTTAGAGCAATAAACTTCATGAATTACTTTGTGACATTTCTCCATCCAAAAAATTCTGAATATTTTCCCATTTTGTAATTAATTTCAAGACTCAAGATTCTCTTTATGTTCCATTTTTTATTGCCATCATTAAACCAGCATTACAATGATGCTTTTTATGTACAGTCTTAAGTGAAAAGATGTGTTCCAAAACATGTGCTGAAAGAGCTAAGCTAGAAAGATGCAGTCAACCCACCTTCACATTCCAGGTGGATAGAATTGCTGTGGGTTAGTGGCTTTTACATCACTGTTGTTTATAGGTAAAATGGATAATGTGTCCACATATCTAAGCATCATGGACATACACATACCTAAAGGAGATGACCAAATGAGTAGGGGCTCTCCTATGCATGTTCTCAAGTATTTAAAACATTATTTATTCTACTTATTGTATGAAATTATTATATTTATTGTATGAGATAGTACAAAGATGATGTACTATTATTCTGTCCAAGATAATTGCTTTTATCAAATAATTTGGAATAATATAAGTACTGTACATGTAAACTAGATGCATACATATCAAATGAATCTGCTAACATTGCTTTCTTCCACTTTCACATTGGTTTATGCTCAACTTCTTTCTATTAATCTTCTGAGGAAAAGTGTCTTATCAGAAATGAATGAAATGAAAATCTTAACTCCCTTCCTTAGCCAAGTTCAATAAATAGTCATTTTATAAAATTTAATTTCTAGTATGGAACTCTTAGCAATAGGCTGGATCTGCTTGTTACCTTGTCAGTAAAGATATGGAGCCTTGATATGGCAGCTTCAATTCTTTACTGTAAATATGGTTGAATACACAAGAATTTAAACCCTGTGATGTTTTAAAAAAACTTTAAAGAAGGGTTTCTTTAAAAATGTAAGGTGGGAAGAAGCAAAACCGACTAGTTTGACCATCCAAGAGCAGGGCTTTTGACACCTAAAGAGCCCTGGTGGCGCAGTGGTTAAATGCCTGTACTGCAGCCATTCACTCAAAACCACAAGGTTGCGAGTTCAAGACCAGCAAAAGGGCCCAAGCTCGACTCAGGCATGCATCTTTCCGAGGAGGTCGCTAAAATGAGTACCCAGGCTGTTGGGGGCAAATTAGCTTACTTGCTAATTAGTTTACTTGCTGTTCACCGCTATGATCTTTGGAATAGCGGTATATAAACAAAACAAAACAACAACCTTGCTTTTAAAAGCCTTGAATTTAAGTCTTGGCTTGAACATGTGAATGTAAAGGAAAACATACTTTTTTGTACAGGAAATAGTTTTCTGCACACATACAAAAATGATATCTTGTGCAGCAAACATGTTTTCTCTATAAAAAAAACACACCATAGGTTTGGGACCCAAAAGCAATATGTATTTTCCCACAAAATAGTTTGAAAAAGGACTTTACAAACTGAAGCATTTTTGCCCCAGCTCAATTCTTCTCATTCAGGTTTGTCAAGGGTAGGGGATCATAGGTGTTTTTTTCCCATGTCGGAAAATTTAAAGTAATGAACGTTCTTCCCACAGCTAGTGTCTGTAGTGATGGATAAATTGTGGAATGATTGGGAGACACAATATGTTTGTGTATGGATGGACACTGGCTGAGAGAAAGAGTGAGAAGGGCAATCTGGAATGATGTATTATAAATGAGGAGGAAAGAGAGAGTCTCTTGGGTTTGGAGAAGACAGAGAGGAATAGAGAACTAAAAGCAACTGAGGGAAAAGTATATGTAAGTGTTTAGCACACAGACAGTATTCAAATGTTGAGTTTAACCACCACCTTCTTTTGGGGTACTGGAATAAGAAATATTTGAATAGACCCTAAGAATGGAAAGTAACATAACATACACTACTAAAGATGAGAATTGGACCTCAAAAATATCTTGATGGCAATATTACCCAGAATCCTAGATGGGTGAGAATCTTGGCCGTTTGGAACTTATTCTTCAAGAAAAGTGCACATGGATCTGTTGTTTTTTTTGTCACACACACACCCCCTTTTTTTTTTTGCACAGAAAACAGCATTTTTTCCTGGGTAGAAAACTTGATTTCTAGATAGAAAATGTTGTTTCCTGTGTCCCTCTCCATGCACCTTTTTGGTCCTGAAGAAATGCCAAATTGCAAATAGTCTCTGAAAACTGCACAATTTTGATGAATTTCTTTCAGCAAGGCACAGGGGAAAGGTAAAGTAATTCATTCTTACCTGTGACTAAGAAATTTATGGCAAACCAATTCTGTCATGATAATACTCAATCATAGGGCAAGATTGGCTGGTGTCTCTCATCATCATCATCTTCATCTTCATCAGTATCATCTACATTTGTATCCCACTTTTCTCCCAAAAATAAGATTCAAGGCAGCTTAAAGTTTTAAAAAGAACAATCTAATTAGCCCAACTAAATTCAGACTGACTTTCATAGTGCTGACTTGGCTCTGATTCAGTGATTCCTTTAACATGGAAGAATCACAACTCCTGTCGTCCTTATTCTAAACTACAAAGCAGGCAAATTGATCCTCTTTTGTTCAACAGGTAAAGTGAGAATCTTGTTTTTTATCCTTTGCCGTTATTGGGGCGTTTATTTGATTTCTATCCAGCCTTTATCCCAGACTGTGATTTAAAGGTGGCTCACAAATTTAATTAAAACAATACAGATAGAAACATAAAAGCTCATCATATTAAAACCCAGATAAATGCATTAGAATATTAAAACACAATTGAGTTAAAACATTTTTGAGATCTACCATTTTTTTAAAAAAGGACAGCTTCCTGCTGGGAATGCTCTAGCTTGACATTTCACATTGAGGAAGCTGGACTCAATGGCCTATGAAGCCACTTCCAACTGTATGATTTTATGCTGGTCAGTTGTGGGATGCTTGCCTGAATGAAAATGTGTTTTTTTTACCTGCAGATGAGAGAGTAGTGTAAGATCCCTTAGTGGAGAGCTTGGAGTAACCATTAATAAACATTTTTTGACTATATGTTAATCAGACTTGTCATGGCATGGAACATATGTTTCTCTGAGGATGGAAGGTGAACTTTAGGATGTCAAGAGAATCCATCAAGGCTCCAAAATTCCTTTTGGACCCATGAAGGGCATTTCTATCTCTTCTCTGCCATTAGGAATAAAAACAAAATATTTTTCAGCACTCCAGTGCTAAGTTACAAAATGAATTTCAAAAGTATAACATCTAAGGAAAATGAAACCTGGAGGCTTCCTGAAAGAACCTTGAACCTGGGTGTTCATATTACCCCTATAAGCAGAGGAATATATCTTTTGCCCTCATTTGGAAATGCAGCACTGCCTTTGTTATAGTATTGATTCAGCTGAAGAAATGTAGAAAGAAAGCCTTGACAACAAGTCACATAGCCCTAGTGTTAAATGGAAACACTCTAGGATTCTTGTGCTAGTTGGACTGCTTTCTCTTATTAAACATTTGCACACTATGGCTTTAGACAGTTATGTAAGCCTCTACGCCCAATGTATTTCAATGATGTCTCAGGGCAGAAGTAGGGAGATTGAACATTTTCCTGTATTTCTCCCCACTGTCAATGCCCTGTGCAATCAAGAGCATAATGCAGGCAGACAGATCCTATTGACTTTGCTTCATAGACGCCCTGCTGTGGAGCAGGTGGGATTGTGCCCCAGTGCAGCATTACTACTTGACTTGGGGCAAACATGTGCCTTGCAACTGTGTTAAACGGAATTGCTTTCACACAGAGAGCCTGCAGGCAATACTTTCCACTTAGATATAGTTCAATACCTAAGTGATTCCTTTTTTTCTCCCCTTCAGAAGGAAATAAGTCTCCTTGCAAGGTAGATTTCACACAGAGAGAACACAGGGTTCTATATGGTGTTTGGACACAGCTTTTTACTGTGTGTGTGTGTGTGTTATTTCTTTCATTTTTATTTGCATCTCTTCACATCCTGAGTCTTAGAAGATTTACATTTATGTCAAACAACCGAGATGGAAAATACTTCAGATCCTATCTAGTCCAGTCCTCTACCAATTCGGGACATCTGCTGTTACAGCATCCTTTACAAATGTGCACCCAGCCTCTACCTACAAACCTCTAATGATAAATAAAAAATAAAAATAAAACTTATATTTTATGTTTAAAATAGTACAGCAGAGCACTGTCTGAGAGCCAAACTAGATATGAAGAAAAATGTGTATTTTCAGTGACAAACCCATGTTTTTCTCTAGCAGCACAGTTTCCTCAGAGATGTATGTATTAGTAACAAGACTTACAGATCAAGCTTGTTTTTACCTTCCAGTGACCACTTACAAAATAAAGCATGCTAAAAGATGCTATGTATGTCACCACTTCAGGAAGCACCTCTACCCAAAATGTGCTCTAGTTCATTTCTTGTCAGGTTATCCAATGTGGAAACTGCCCCCCCCCCCCCATGCACCAAGGACCAGGATCATATTTTTGCCCATTGGCTACAACTATTTCCTGGATAGTCAGCAAGAAACAACAGCTAAATCATTTGCAGACCAATGTTCATCCATAGACCACCATTTTGAGCAGCCCTGGTCTAGTTTAAACCTTTCAATCTCTGTGCCATAAGCATCTCTCATGCCATGATGAAGCTCTTAACTTTCTAATTCCATGCTTGTTTGCAACGACAATATCTCAGAAATATACTTTTAAACAGTACTTGCTAAGAACCATAACACACATCCCAAACTATAGGTCATTGAAGCTACAGCTGCAGTACTGAAGTGGTCATCTCTGCATTACAATAAAGATGTTATTTCTGAAATGCAACTTTAAAGAACATTGCACAGGCCCCTGGAACGGGCCTTGTGCATTACAAAAGGGTCCGGGATGGGGCTGGAACGAGTGGGGGATGCATTTTACCACACACAGGAAGTCCCCGTTCCATTCCGTTTCTTTCCATTCCGTCCCCCATTAGTCCCACAGGAGGCGATTTTTGTTAACTGTTCAGCAAGCGTTCTCAAAAATTGCCTCCTGTGGGATGGATGGGGGATGGAATGGAAGGAACTGGAACAGAACGGGGACTTTTGTGTGCAGTAAAATGTTACCCCACTCGTTCTGAACTCGTTCCCGGCCCCTTACATTCCGTCCCCAATCCAGCCCGATGCAATAAACTTCACAGTGTCACTCTCTATACTCCAAAAGATCCCAACATCTAGCTGCAGGTAGCCATATTACTTTAACTTGCTAGTGCTACCCCTCATCTGTTTTAAACTGGACCATACAGGAATTCAGGTAGACAAAGAGCAATTGGTGAGCCTTTATTGCAACATTGTATGGAGCACGATGTCATTTTTCAAGATTTCAAAACAAATAACAAAAATTCTTGTACAGCAAGTCAGGTTTCTTTTATGTTCACACATATTTGGTATATACAGCTAAGTGTGTCAAAAGTATATGTAGCATAATCTGTGAAGCTGACCTTGGATTCTAAGTGCTTCCTTAGTGTGGACTTTACTGATGATGATGATGATAATATAATAATAATAATAATAATAATAATAATAATAATAATAATAATACTGTAGTAAAAAAGAGTTCCCGGCTTGTGATGTTATTTAATGTAGTGATGGGGCCTCTGGGCTTTAAAAAAAATGCCTGAATGTATTTTGTCTATTCATGCTTAATAGTCACATCAACAGAACACAATCTGACATAATTTGACTTGGTATAAGGAAGAATTGTGGCATGTGGAAGCCATTTTTATTTGATGTTGTATTAATCATATTAAATACTACTGGGGGAACTTTTGACTGCTAATAAATGAATGACTTGAATATTTAAAATTCCATGCTGGTCAAATAAGTTATTGTATGCTGCCCGGAGATCCTCAGATATAGTATAACACATCCTGTTGAGTAGGTAATGCATACAATAGATTTATAACAGTCCAGTACAGTTATTCCTCCATTTCCGCAGATCTTTTATTCATTCAAACATCCACAGCTTGCAAGCATTTATATATATATATATATATATATATATATATATATATATATTCCAGAAAGCAAAGCTTGTTTTTGCCATTTTATATAAGGGATGCCATTCATATAATGGGAATTAAGCATCTAAGGATTTTGGTATCCACAGTCCAGGAATCAAACCAGTGGATAACAAGAGCCCACTGTATTCATGTTTTGAATCAGGGCAGTATTGCCACAATTGCAAATACACACACACACACACACACACACACACACACACACACACTCCTACCATTAGAGCCGGAAACAAGTAATAGAAGTTTGTTCTGCTGGTGATTAGGGCGCAGCAGGATGAAGTTTCCAGCCCACTCCCAACAGTGAGTTGTAGAGCGACAATAGAAACACAGAACCTATGTTCCAACTCCTTGTTAGACAACAGAACTCTAGTGGTAGGAAGCTGGAAACATCCTCCTCCTGCACCCCAAGCACAAGCAGAACAGCAGTCTGGCTGTTGGCTCTTAAGGAAGGTTTGGGATGTCAGGTCATGAGACAAAATGCAGTGACGCACTTGTAACTATGGTTGCATTTGACAGTGCCTTAACTACCAGGGCTCTATGCTATGGAGTTCTGAGATCTGTTGTCTTGTGAGATATTTTGCCTTCTCTATCAGAGAGCTCTGGTGCCACTACAAACAACAAATCCCAGGATTCCATAGCATGGAGCCCTAGCCATTAAAGCATTGGCAAATTGCATTATTTCTGTAGTGCAGATGCAGCCTAGATCTAGACCTTTGCCATTTAAAATAATAATAATAATAATAATAATAATAATAATAATAATAATAATAATACTCCATCTTCCCAAAATGTTTTTTCTTCACCTGGGGAAAACAGTCTTTGGTTAAACTTCCCTTCTGTTCCCAAGAGATACAAAAGGTTGAGCTAGCATAAGGTCCCCCCACCACCACTTATTGCTATATTCCTTCAACTTCACTAACTCACTACTCTTTAGCATTCTAATGTGCTCTGACTTATAGCCAGGATCCCTTTGTTGTTATAATCCTTTTAACATTTGGAACACCTTTTAAAAGGTTCTTTCCTGCTGTGCTCCATTTCAAATAAAGCTCCCCTGAAGTTTCCAAATGGAATTAGAGGTTGTGGTTCATAAGACATGTCATAGCATCCAAGGATGTCAGATTAAGAGGTGTGTGTGTGTGTGTGAGAGAGAGAGAGAGAGAGAGAGAGAGAGAGAGAGAGAGTTTATTTGTATCTGAAGCAGAAATCCATCTTAAAACCAACTGCTGGCTGCATAATATTTCCTCTCTCGGTCTCAGTATTACCAGCATGCTTTTCAAATTTTCTTCTCTGCTGTGCCTCATTATTGCATGCCAGATCTGTGCTCATGTCTGCTCTCACTTACTGCATCTTTGAGGCTGCCTCTCAGGGCTAATTCTCACTTTTCATTTTCCGCTTGGTATGGATAACCACATACCGTTTGTTTGTTTAATTTATTTACAAAAATGTTTTTATACACCCTTCAGCCCTAAAAGGGGGCTCCAAGGAGGCTTACAACAGTTTAAATTCTTATAATTAAAAACAGGGCAGTCCAAGAAGTCCAAATTAAAATGAGTTAAAAACAAAAATCCACAACAGGAAAAATAAATACCTGCTCTGAGCTTAGAAGGAAAGAAATATCTGAGCTGCCCACTACAAAGACAGCCCCTTCCCCAAAAGGCCTGTCTCTCTCCTGGGAAGGGAGTTCAACAACTGATGTGCTACCACTTAAAAGATCCTGTTTCATACTCCCAAAGGCTCCTCTCTTGACACTCAGTTGACACACAGTTTCATGTGGGATGCAGCTTTTCTTCAGCTGCCTCACTCCTCCTGGGACATATACTTCTTTATTTGTAATGTCCAACATCTTGACTTTGGGCCAGAAATACATTGGAAATTGCACTAACCAGGTTCCATGCACTACCTATTCCTCCTTTCTCCCTCTCTTCCTCCTACCTTTTTCAAAACAGAACGATTTTTTAGCTTTCAATGCAAGAGGAATTCATTTGAGAATGGGGTTTACACATATTATTGATTGCATTATTTTAGGGTTGTTCACTAGCCACAAGAGTGGTAGTAGTAGTAGTAGTGTGTCTTCAAGTTGTTTCTGACTTATGGCAACCCTAAGGTTAACCTATCATGGGGTTTTCATGGCAGGATTTGTTCAGAGGAGGCTTGCCATTGCCTTCTCTGAGGCTGAGAGTATGTGACTTGCCCAAGGTCACCAAGTAGGTTTTATGGCCAAGTGAGGAATTGAACCCTGGTCTCCAGAGTCACAGTCCAAGATTTAGATGGGACCAGGGTGATATGGAATGTGCCCCATTTGATTTGGATGGAAATCCTAAGCCCAGCTTGACAATTTCAGTCTTCAAGGCCCCCATTGACTGTTATTTGAAATCAACAAACAGCTTTTGTTGAATTGCCAGTTAATCATTGACTTTCTTAATAAGTATTATGACTGCCAAACTGCAGGTATGTGTAGGTGTACTATTTCTTATGTGTTTTTAAGAAGAGAACGATTGATTTATTTTTTAAAAAAATCTTAGTAGAATTGGATAAAGTATCTATGGACAATTGCCCTTTATATGACGATCAAGCCTATGAAATTTCAGATGAATAGGCATGCAGAGATTTGTATAAGATTATCATTTATTGTATTGAGCTTTCCATGCACTTTCCCCCCAGGATATTTGTTATTTTAAAAATATATTAATTTTATTGAAAAGGAAAGAAGGAAGGAAGAAAGGTGAAACCACATTAATTAAAAGGAGTGAGAGGCTTTGCAGACCTTCCCTGAAGGGGCAGCCTGCAGTTTCCTCCATCTTCACGAGATCGGGGTTGCGGCAACCACATGCCGTGGCCTCAATCTGGCCTTTATGGCACTCCTTTGGCGCTGCATCATATTGATGCAGTGTCAGAGGAGCACTATGATGCTGTGTGCCATGTAGTGTGGCACACGGAGCCACACCATGATGGGGGTGGAGTCAGGGTGTGCGTAGTATGGATGCCATGTTCCAACTCCAACTCCAGGCCAGTTTTAATGGCCAGTGTGCACAGCCCCTAAGTCCCCAGACAATAAACTGAAATATATCAAAGTGAAACCATTTATGTAGGCTTATGTACAGAAAACAAATTCCAAATGTCCACATATGTTCTGATGAGCCCAAATGTTCAAATGCTGAAATGGTCCATTGAAGAAAAAAGTGTGCGTTTGTCCCTCCAGTGCTGCAATATGACTCTTTTAGGCTCTGAAAGAATCCAGTTCCATTGAGCAAAGTAAGATGCAGTACAGACCGCCTGAAAATGACGGTCTTCAGGTGCCCGTTTTTAAGCCAGAGGGACACTGTAGCCGCTAGATGTGTAGCTGCTAGATAGATGCACTGTGACATATGGACGCTATGCGTCCATTACATGACAATGGCAGCGGCCATGCAGACAGGCTGCCACCATCAGGCCACTGCCATTAAGTACTAGGGTTCTGGACCATGTGGTTGCTGCATGGTCCAGAACCCTAGTATTGCCACCACCACGTCCCTTTTGGCCTGTCTGTCTCAGGCCTAAATTTCAAAGATGTGGCCAAATGGTTTATAAAGACATTGATTTGCACAGACTGCCTTGAATGCCAATATTAAGAAAGAGGTGGGGAATAAATAAAGTGATTGGTGGATTGATTGAAAGAGTGCCCCCAAACAAATTTGATGATAATCTTTCTGCAAAAGAGAACAACCTTTGGGTGTAATCAAATCCTGTGTTTCTGAGATGCTTCAGGATTATGACTGAATTAGCAATTAGCAGAGATAATCAGACATTTACGAAATAAACATTGTAGAGTTTATATAAATGAAATGAAGGGTTTTTTTAACGTCAGAATGTAAAGACCTAAGATGTAGTAGCTATACAAGTCAAAGCCATGATCGATCAGTTGGACAGGGTGATCTGCATTTTCCCTCTAAAAATCAGGACATTTTTATTTATTGACTTATAATATTGTCGCTCCTCTGAATTTGTGGGGGTTAGGGAACTGGACGCCCACCCGTATGAAAAATTTGTGCATAAGGTATGCCCTCCCTCCCCTCCAATGCCTCGAAGGGGGCAGAGGGAGCTCAACCAGCTCTTTCCCGATCCTACCCTGCCTTTAACTGGCTCTGGGAGTTAGTTAAAGGGACTGGAGGGTGAGGGGATGAGGAGTAACAGGTGCTTTCCCTCATCCCCCCACCTATCAATCCCTTCCCAGAGCTGGCTAAAGTGACAAGAGAGGGGATTACAAGGAGGCACACCCTATTCCTGGTTGCGCCCTGCCTCCTGGAGTCCTGCTTACCTCTACTGAGGGCACAGCAGGGAAATATGCAAAGGAGTAGTCCAGAGTCCAGTGCAAGGGTCACACAATAGCAGTCAATGAGTCAGACCAAAAGGCAGAGGCAACAGCATAGTCACCAGGCAAGTCCAGAGATCTGATAACTTGAATCCAAGAGCAAGAAATACCAGAACAACAAGACTGGTTATTACTGCAAAGAATCTCTGCAGCCTCTGCAGCTTGGAAGGCCTTCTCAAGGACTCCTTGACCAGTCTTCTTTCCACAGGTTCTAGCACTTGCAGCCTAGACTCCACAGAGTCTGTTTCTCCCTCAGCAGCATCCTGAGCCTGCTCTGAGCCTGCTGATCCAGGCAGCCCCAGATCTGCCCCAGTCTCAGCCTCTTCCATGTCTTCAGCATCTGAGACAGGGACCTTTTTTTTTATCCCGGAACAAAAGCCTGAAGGTAGGGGGAGGAATGCACGTCAGTGGACTTAACATTCCCAAATAATCAAAACCATGTCTCAGTTACCAAAGCCTTTGACAATGAAGCTCCTTTTTACAAAGTCTTCTTATACCTGCACACACCCCTTCTTCATCCCAGATGGTTTTTAAAAACTAGCTGGATGGTTTTTAGCATTGCCAGCACTGGGAGCATAGTGAAGAAGTGCTGGAGAAACACAAGATTTTCAGTATCAAGTTGCAAGACCATGGAGTTTATCGTACTGGCCCTAAAACAGGTCCAGTGTGTTCTAAAATTTGTGTGTGCGCACGGGGGCATACACAGAACAGGATGGGGCTAAGAACCCCATTTTACCGCATGCTGGAACGTCGCCTTTGCTGCCAGGCATTCCAATTGCGTCCCTATTCTGTTCCAGAGGACGCCATTTCTGAGAACACTTTAGAACAGTTCTCAGAAATGCCGCCCTCTGGAATGGAATGGGGACGTAATTGGAATGCCCGGTGGCAAAGGCAGCGTTCCAGTGTGTGGTAAAATGGGGTTCTTAGCCCCATTCCATTCTGTGTGCATCTGTGCGTGCACACGTTTTAAAATGCACTGGACCCATTTTAGGGCCAATGCGATAAACATCCATGTCTGCAGCAAACTAGGCAATGAATACAAAAATTCTAGTACTACCCACTTTCAAATATTCTTTTGATACAGTTATACCTTAGTTAAAGAAGCAGATGCATTTCCAAGCAGTACTTCTTTAACGGACGTAACAGGGAAAGAATAGGGATAGGTACTACACCACAAAAAGAAGAGCAGTTCAAAAAGGTTCAGAAAACTTTTTATCCAAAACTAACAATATAGTGGTTAAGACAGTGATTTTGTTGATTGCAAGATCAGAAGGTTGGCAGCTCAAGGCCCAGGTGCTGCCTATTGGGGTGAGCTCCCGTCACTAGTCCCAGCTTCTGCCAACCTAGCAGTTCAAAAGCATATGAATGAAAGTAGATAGATAGGTACCACTTCTCAGTGGGAAGGTAACAGCATTCAGTGGAGTCATGCTGGCCACATGACCACAAGAGCAGTCCTGAGACGCTAGCTCTTTGGCTTAGAAAAGGAGATGAACACCACCCCCTACAGTCGTTTACGACTAAACATTTATGTCAAGGGACTACCTTTACCTTTAACAATATGCACATGTGGTAGAATTCAAAGATACAGCCATGTTAGTCTGTAGAATTAATTTGTAGAGGTCTTGTAGCACCTTTGAGACTAAGTGAAAGAATGAAGCTGGCAGTATGAGCTTACGTAGACTAAGGTCTACTTCCAGATGCATCTGAGGAAGTCGACTTAAGTCTTTGAAAGCTTATGCTGCCAACAGATGCATATGTATCTGAGGAAGTAGACTTTAGTCTACTGAAGCTCACACTGCCAACTTCTTTCTTTCAGTTAGTCTCAAAGGTGCTACAAGAACTGTCTACATACTAATATGCACATGTGAAACAAAACAACCAGCACGTATGGAAGAAGGTGCAATCTTGTTTACTGCTCCTGTACAGACTAGGACTCTGGAGCAAAGGATTCAATGTACAGTAACAGAGATTCCACCTAAACATTAGGAAGAACTTCCTGACAGTAAGAGTTGTTCAACAGAGGAACACACTCCCTTGGAAAGTGGTGGCAGGCATCTCCATCTTTGGAGGCTTTTAAATAGAGGCCTGATGGTCATCCGTCAGGGGTGCTTTAAGTCTGTCTTCCGGCATGGAAGAGGGTTGCATTGTGGTCTCTTCCAACTCTATGACTCTATTATTCTAAGAGCCTGTTCGCACTTGCGATTTACAACGCTTTAAAATACACCGGTATCAGTTAAATCGATTCAAAATAACCCTGGTCTTATCCCGCGTTCCGAATCGCTTTTTTTTCTTCGTTCTCATTTACCAATTGATTCGCTTTAAGTGATCCTCTTTCGTTCCTATTCAAATAAAACAGTGTATATATAAATCGGTTTTAGCCTTATTTCGTTCCCACTCACCATTTTGGGGCTGTCAATCAAAGCAACGTCATCATAACGTCACTTTTAAATTTCGCGGTTTGTTATAAAAGAACCAATAAGGAGGCGCTTAAAGTGCCTATGAGTCCTGCAATTATTCGTGGGGAAGGATGGTTGAGGGAGAGAAAACTGCCCAAAGCACTTTTGCTGCCTTGGAAGAAAGACCCCAGGCTGGGGGAGGCTTCTGGCAAAGCGAATTTGGGGAGCCCAAACTGTTTCCAGAGGAACTATGGGATAGGTTTTGCAGGACAGCATCCTCTCTTCATGTCTCCCAAGGGACCGCCAGGGAGAATCCCTTCAGAGAGCCCAGAGATCAATGGGAGAGGCTTCTGGCAAAGCGAATTTAGGAAACCCAAGCTGTTTCCAGAGGAAGTATGGGATAGGTTTTGCAGGACAGCATCCTCTCTTCATGTCTCCCAAGACAGCCAGGGAGAATCCCTTCAGAGAGCCCAGAGATCACGAATTTAGGAAACCCAAGCTGTTTCCAGAGGAACTATAGGATAGGTTTTGCAGGACAGCATCCTCTCTTCATGTCTCCCAAGATAGCCAGGGAGAATCCCTTCAGAGAGCCCAGAGATCAATAGGAGAGGCTTCTGGCAAAGCGAATTTAGGAAACCCAAGCTGTTTCCAGAGGAACTATGGGGATGGGTTTTGCAGGACAGCATCCTCTCTTCATGTCTCCCAAGACAGCCAGGGAGAATCCCTTCAGAGAGCCCAGAGATCAATGAAGGAGGCTACTAGAAAAGCAGGGAGGGAGCACTCTTCCCAAAGATTCTCTTTCCAGGGTTGGAGGAGAAGGCAGATTCCATTTGAGAAAGGGAGGGAGAAAGGCTCGAGATCAGATGCCTCCTCGCGAGGAGCCTTCCCTTCCTTGCCTGGGCGAGATCAGAGCCCAAGCGGGCAGGGAATGCCTCTTTGAGAGGAGGCTTCCCTTCCTGCCTCTCCTCAGTTAGAAATGGGCTCTCCCTACACAGAGGGGAGGTTGCAATCCACCGGGAGAAGCCTTGTAGTCCTTTGGCAGATGCAGGTGCTTGAGCAGCCGGGACTTCAGGCGCTTAAAGCGCTGAAGAGATTAAGCGCCTGTAAACCATTAAAATAAAAAATAAAAAAATCCTTATCTCTTATTGAAAGACCACAGCGGACAAAGGGGTGAGGGAAGCAAAAATGGCGACAGCCACGACGGATGGGGACAGAAAGGGCAATTCCCCCAAGGCCAGCCCCATCGCACTCCGCTCCTCCCATCCAGCTAACCCGATTTCAAAGGCTGTCGTTCCTATTTAAATGCTCCGATTCCTATCCCGATTCAAGGGAAAAATGTAGGTTCGACCCTTCTATTTTTTTAGCCTGCGTTAAATGATGAATACACGAATCAAATTTATAGACCGCCGTACGATTCGATTTCTAGTGGGGACGATTGCGGGTTGCTCTAGAACTGTTCTAGATTTAATTCGGTTTCTAATAGGAACGATGTACCTTGGATTCGATTTGTAACACGGAGTATAAGCAAGTGAGAACACCCCCTAAATAAGCCTTGTATAAGTAAGCAAAAGTATTTTCAGCCTTCAATAGACCACTTCAAAGCTTCTGAATTTAATTCTCATTCTCACATGGCTGATTTGCATAGAAAACAGTATTTCCTACATTGAAAACAGATTTTTCTGTGCAGAAATCAATATTTATGTATCAAAATCTTACCTTATCGCAGAAAATACTATTTTTTATGAAGAAAAGAGAGCTTTTCTGCACAGGAAAATGATGCAAATTTTGCACAGAATAAGTCTCAAACTGTGAATAGCTTTTGTGGTTTTTCAAGACTTTCTTCCAGCAGGAAGCAAATCACTGAAATTACTCATTGCTACCTTTCAGAAGAAATTCAGTGAAGAATTCCTAATGGGAATTAACTATGCCAGCTCAGGCGGGTACTGAAAGTAGAAACATGGCCTACTAGAGCTTCCATGTGGAAATTCTTCCCTTTTGAGTGAAGACCCTTCGTGCTTGCAGTGAGACACTTGCATACAATCTCTTGCCACACCAAGAGCAATAAAAATTGTTACATTATTGTTGGATAGCTACAGTTCATCCAGAGATGTAAGGCTTAGTTTTGCAGATTGTTTGCCATGTGTGTCAATACACTGAGACACCCTATTGAACAAATTGTGAATGTCTGCAGATGTTTTATCCTTGAATAATAGAGGAGACAGCTCTCCTATTTTTTGTTAGATTCAAAGATATTTTGTGTGAAAAAAGAAAATTACAGATATTCAGATTTGGAGTAAAACACCCCCACTGTGCCAACAAGTGTGTGTTGTTGATGTTGTTTGCAAAAAAAGTCCCCAAATCCAAGAGATCCTCAACAAATGCAGAACAACTCTGGTATCATGTTCAGGAGGAAGAAAACCTCTCTCTCTCTCTCTCTCTCTCTCTCTCTCTCTCTATTGTTCTTGCATGTAGACAATGAGTGAAAAGTCAAATCTCTAAATCTCACACAGACCTTTTTCAGGATCGTGGCTTTAAATCAAGCTGCAAGGCAGTTTAGGTTTATTAACTGGTCGAAAATGTATGAAGGATGCATGAGGTAGCCATAAAAGTGGAGCAAGTATGTTTTACAGTTTTTATTTCACCACATATCTATTTACTGTTTTTAAAGCTTCCTGGTATAAAAATGGGGGGATAAATCCTTTGGTTTAATCTTGGCTCTAGCTTTTTATTTTTCCTCAGTTCTCTGTAGTTTAGTACTTAGAAAAGTAAAGTTCAACATATTGTAAATTGGGATAAAATTGTTGTCTGAAGATGACAAGCTAGAAATAGTAAGGAACAGTTATAGATGGTTATAATATTTGCTTAAAAACTTCATGTAGAACTAGGAGGAAGAGGGCTACAAGGAATTATAAACAGCCTTTGTTCCTGCCAAGCCGACAATTCACTTTATCCTATTGCCCTTGAATGTTTTGAGACTATTAACTTAAAAAGAAGCATCTATTTCCATACCAACTATTTGGAGTTAGCTAAAGACACTTTTTTCATATTCTTCCCTGATGGCAACTTAGCAGAAAGATCTTTTGATACTGTGGTACCTCTTGAAATAGGCCCAGCCAGCACCAACATTGCTTAGTTTTAGGCATTAGGTAGAAATATTTGATCTGTTGTCCCACTACATTTATCTGCATACATGGCTATGGAATTGAAGTGTTCAAAAATTTACCTATAGAATGCATGCCAATTTTAAACAAATTGCCCCAAACACCATAACGGGCAAAGCGAATTATTCCTCCCCACTTCTAAACATCTCTGACACTCACACCCCACTTCTGCCTTCCACTTGTTTGCCCAAAATCTGTGAGGCTTCATCTGCTCAAAAAGAGCAGATTTTCTGAACATCTTGGCCAATTTTGACAAAAAGTTACATAGGTTACATAGTAGAGAGAACTTGTAGTGCCTTTGAAACTAACTAAAAGGAAGACGTTGGCAGCATGAGCTTTCATAGGCTTCAGTTTACTTCCTCAGAGGCTTTTGGTAGAGTGTTTACTTAGGTTATTGGAATAGTTTATAGCTGTTTATTTTTTCCCTATTTTACTTTCTATTTATATTTATAACACAGCTATTTATCTAGCCTCCTCTTGAAATGTGGAGGGGATTACCTAGTCGGGGATACTTTGATTGAGATTTCCTGCATGGCAGGGGGTTGGACTGGATGGCCCTTGTGGTCTCTTCCAACTCTATGATTCTAGGAAGACTTGGCTTCAGATTTCAGGAAAAACCTGAAGTGGAGGTGGCTAAGAATTTTGTCTCAGTTCATTCTTGAAAAGTTTGTTCTTGTGGTGGTGACCATAAGGCAAACTTATCACAGGGGACTTTACCGCATAGGGCTCCCAGGGACCTCTCTGAAAACGGAATGGAACAAGTGAGGGACACATTTTACCTCACACCCAAGTCCCTCACCCGTTCCGTTCCCCATCCATTCCCCATCCATTCCCCATCTGTTTCAAAGGGGGTGTTTTTTGAGAACTGTTCAAAACAGTTCTCAAAAATCGCCCCCTCTGGGGATGGATTGGGAGCAGAAGAGAGGGGAACAGCATGAGTGAGGGACTTGGGTGTGTAATAAAATGTGTTTCCAACTTGTTCCGTTCCCTGCCAGCCTCCTTTGGGACAGTTCTCATCACGTCCCAGGAGCCCTATGCGGTAAAGTTCAGGGTTTTCGGGGACTGAGAGTGCTTAACTTGCCCAAGGTTTTCCAATGGGTTTCCAGGGCTGAGTATGGAATCAACCCCTAACCCTAACCCTGGTCTCCAAAATCATGCTTCAATGCCCAAACCACTATACCATGCTGGTCATCTCTTGAAAATATGCACCCAAATTTACAGTTTTCTTCATATTCCGCAGGATGGAAAGAACGTAATTTCTTTGAAAAATCAAATATAGGAGATGCAACTGAAACAGACAGATTCATCCATTCAGATTTAGAGCTCTTTTTAAAAAATGGGCTTGAATCTGATAGAGTGTGTGTGTCTTTCGGTGTGTGCAGCAGCCAGCTATTATTATTAAGGAGCCATGATACCAATGGCTACAAAAACAAAGATTTATCATAAGAAAGCTCTCCAAGGATACTAAAATAAGTTGTTAGCAGCTACAGGAGAGTCCGGGACTCAACTAATTTCTCTTTTGTAGAAGTAAAATAACAAAGAGGACATGGAGAGAGGAGGTGGAATGATACCTAAGAACAGCAGTCTAAATCTCAGAGAGGTACATAAGACATAAGAAAACTTTAGGTCATTGAGACATCACTATTGCTTTTGCTAAGACATATTTCACTGCTGAGCATTGGTGCATTTCCAAATCTTTATGTATTCTGCCATCTTTGTGGTACTGAACAAGAGATTTGCGCCTACCTCTTCCTTAGAGAGTTCTTACCTTTAGCACCTGTATGGTAGGCAGGTAGACAAAGGTCTATCTGTGTAAGGAATAGTTGTACATATTGAACAAATAGAGGAGAAATTCATTTCAGTTTGCTTTTGAAAAATTTCTAAAATTTGAAAAAAAAAATCTAGTGGGAAAGCATTTTAATTTTAATATATTTGAATGAGAGAGAAAGCCAGATTTACAGATTTCCCCATCCCTAGCTCAAAGGGCTCCAGTCCAAATAAAATCAGTCCAGTTCCTGAAGAAGCATCTGAATTGATTCCATCTTTGGTGCATACCCATGAATACAATTGTGATACAAGAAAGGTTAATGTGTGGCTTAATGTTAAGCTACACCAGTTAAGGTGCACCCATGACCATGCTTCGGTGGCATCCATATTTCACACAGTGCTCTTTTGAAAACTTTTCAGAAAATTTGACTTGTGCAAACCATGGAAGATAGACAGACACTATAGACAGAAACTATAGCTGTACATAAGCTTTCCAGATAAATAAATTGTAGGCATAGCATGAACCGGCTTGTTTCAGTTTAGAGCAGGATTTCGATTCCTGTGGCTCTCTGGATGCTGTTGGACTGTAATTATCAAGAGCTCCACCCAGCCTGGCCAATGAAAAGGCATGATAGGAGCTGCAGTGTATCAAAATCTGGAGGACCACACTTTTCCAAAGCTATTTTAAACACCAAGACCCAGTTACCTGGAAGATGGCATCTTGACACAGAAACTTGCCTGAAAATTAAGCTCTTCACCAGTGCCCTCTTTCACTACTTCAGAGGTGAAGAGAATGGTATCCTGAGAGAGTCACTAAATGAAAAATTTTCCCCCACCAAAGATCTACCAAATCCTTCTCTGATAGATTTCAGGTAATATACCGAAGGTTTAACTGATTTTGATCTGTCTGATCTGAGGGGAATTCAAGCATAGCCAGTTTTACATGGAGTTTTATTGTGCTTCAGCTTTTCATTCTCGCCCCACTCCTGCTTGATGCATTTTCCTACTTGATTACATTCTGATTTTTTTGGTTCAGTGCTTTAGATACTGTTTTTATTATCTGTACATTTTCTTGTTGATAATGACAGTGATGATCAGAACTGGAAAATGAGGGCCTATGAGCAGCTATTGATTTCTGCCCTCCACTTAGGGATGTCAAAATACCCCCTTTCACTTTCTTTACATTTCTTAAAATCCCACAAGCATTCTCATCTAGTCATTGGTTAAGTTCCAATATTTTACCTGCTTTCCACATGGAAATGCTTTTATTTATTTATTTATTTTGTATATACTTTTCCTAACATATGTGTTTTTAAAGGTTTTTTTTAAGTGTGTTCATGCACATTTTTAGTCTTGTGCAATTCTTTGTGCATATTTTGGGAATGAAATTCTTCACTAATTTCATTCTCAAGGGAAGCAACTAGAATTTTACAGATTTGTTTCTTGCTGTGAAAAAAAAATCTTCAAAAATGTGCAATTTGTATACATGTCTGTTTTGCTTACAATATATATGTGGTGTAGGTAGTTATTTATTTGTTATTATATGGACATGTTTTATGTTTCCATGTTTAGGCTGTTTGAAAATAAAGGAAATATTATGAGGGGAAAATGTGCATTTTTTTTAAATTTGAAGTTCAGAATTTCATTTTACTCAAAATCCATACTTTTTGCTAATTATTCATCCAATTCATGATCTGAGAGTATTTTTTTAAAAACTTGGTTATTGAATCTTTCATGGGTATAAACTCCTCCAGAAAAATAGGCAAAGGTGGTGGGAAAATAAGCATTCCCATTGACATGTGCTTATTTTATTTTCCTCTGTCCATAGGAGAAAGGTGATTCTGCAGAATCTAAACATACTTCTTTAACTTGCATTTCATTATACAGATGACATGTTATCCATTTTGGATACAATGGAAGTTAACATCCCTTAGTCCCTTTCTTCCTCTCTGCAATAACCAGAGCACTCTGAAGTCCAATTCCCAGCTGATTGCTTTTGAAATTAATCTTAAGTCACCCATCTCTAATTCATTCTCCTTTCAAGAGACAGTATTAACCTGCTGCTTCTTCTGAATTACCAATCAGTAAGTAACTGAATAACTATTTAAAGATTGTGTCTCTTGGGCCCATCAAAGTGTTCAAAGTCCCTTTGATGGCATTGCCTCTTTGGCTCATGACTTATCGGGAAAGTTTTCACAAGGTATGAGAGCTGCCACCATAATGTCAAATGCATTAACCCTCTGGCTGCTGCCATCTTAACCTGTTAATTACACTGCCTTGCCACTCACACTGGCATCTTCTGTTAGAAAAAAATTGGAAGAAGAGAGACAAAGAAAGAAAGAAAGAAAGAGGAGGAGGAGGGTTCTTCTGTTTATCTGACTTAATTCTGGTTGCTCCCTCTGAGATTTAGTGAGAAACTGCATCTCTTTCTCACTGCCTTTGATCTAAATCTGTCAGAGTTTTACTTCATTTACATTTCAAATCCACTGGGTATATTTTTTAAAAACAACAACAAACCCAACACCATGTCCTTTGGGTTCTGAAGAATTATTGGATGACAAGTAAGATACAACTTCCTCTTCCAATTATATTACAACAAGGTTTTCATTCATTTTTGTTCATTTATTTAAAAACTTCTATCTGACCTCTATCTTCCTTCCTTCCTTCCTTCCTTCCTTCCTTCCTTCTTTAAAAAAGGAGGAGACTTGTAGCAGGTACAGTATACACAAAAGGAACACAGCCATTAAAATCTTTAAAGCAAGCAAACTGAAACACCATGTTCTGTAAAACTCAGCAATTTACTTAAATAAACATGTTTTGTGCCTGCAGAACATTGTAAGGTCAAAATAAGGCAGGTCTCTGTAGATGGCTGTTCCAGCAGAATCTACTAAGAAGAAAACTCTTTCCTGTCTTTAGTCCTCATTAACCTCTGTACTCTTATAGATTAGATTACTGATGTCATCAAAGTTAGCAATAATTACCTAATTTGGAAGATGAATATCTTCAAGGTACAGTGCCTTCTGTCATTAAGACCTCAGTTTCTTTCCCCCATAAGTTCTGTTCAGTTTCAGAAATCTGAACAAGCTTAGATCGAACATAAGTGCCTTGGGTTTTATAGATTCTCATAGTAACCAGAAATTATGCTACTTGTGAGATCTTTTGACCCAACGGACTTTAAAAATGCTTGCATGCAATCTGCACCATCCTGTCTGACCTCCCTCTCTCTTACCGTCTACACCTTCTGGCTGTAACCTGTGTAGATGTCTGCTAAGACATCCTGAGCTTGTACATGTCCTCTTTTCATTTTCCTTTCTTCTCCCCATCCCTTCCCTTTACAGAGACTCTGACCTGTTTTCCTTCCTTCCCTTGACTTAACCCTTTGATTTAAAATGATTCTGGTTATTATTATAGCAGTCTTGGAAGTGTTTGCATTGTCGCCATAAAAGCATATTGACCAAGATCCTACAATGTATTTCTGACAATGCAAACATAGCTATAAATGACCTGAAAAGTTGACCCACCTTAAACACCAGGGAGCAGCTTTATGTGACGGAGGTCTGTGGTGCAAAGAGAAGAAACAGTCTTATTTCTTCTCATTGCACCACAGTATAGGGATGGGAGAGGGTTGGTTGCATCATCCCAAAGTGTCCCATTCAATTGCACTACAGACTTTAATCACACTGAAAGAATCCCTGAAGCTTAAGGTGGTTTTATTTGGGGGGGGGGGTGGTGAGGGCATTTATCATTGTGGCAATAGTGCTAAAACTGTGAATATAGAGCAGTTGTAGATCTGTAACTCTACATTTCAAATCTGTAACTGCAGTGAAGAGGCCAGCAATTACAGTAGACCCTTGTTATACGCTGGGGTTTGGTTCCAAGATCCCCCATGTATAACAAAATCCACGGATGCTCAAGTCCCATTAAATATAATGACGTAGCAAAATTGTGTCCCTTATAAAAAATGGAAAATCAAGGTTTGAGATTTGAAATTTATACTTTTTTTGAACCTTTTCGAACTGTGTATGCTTGAATCTGTGTATAAAAAATCTGTGTATAAAAAGGCCCAACTGTATTTGCAAACATTGTTACAAAAGCATATTATTAATTGAACTTTAAACTAATTGCAGTGGCACCTTGCAACTTTTATGGCAGTGGGGCAATGACTCCACTCTGGGATTTAAACTGAACTTGAAAGAAACCTATCCAAGACCTGATACAGATGGGCAGAAAGGAGTGCTGAGACGCCACCCCTTGCTGCCCCATACAGAGGCCGCAGCAACCAAATATTGTAGCCTCCCACAAGTTATTTTAAGGGTGCGTGCATGGCATCATTGGTGCCCTTGTGCATGCGGATGACATCCATGCACATATGTCATCAGGACGGGCCCCATGTAGATGGAGGCACACCATCATGGTGCGGTAAGACACAGGAGCGTGCAGTCGCTCTGCGCTCCCGGGCCCTAATTTCGGCCCCAGGATGGCGCTTGGTGCCTGTTTGTATCGGGTCAGAGTTACTAAAGATACCTAGGGATAGGGCTTGTATCTTGGATAGTTCCTTTACTGTACAAACAAACAAACAAACAAACAAACATCTGGAATTGATGAAGCACCTTGCTGACAATGGAAATTAACAACCATAGAGGGTAAATGACAATTTAAGAGGGTACCCCTAGAAATTAGAAAGGAAGCATCTCCTATACCATTTATCAGACTCACCCATAGATATGCAGGTTCATTCTTTTAAAGGCACATTCACATATACTTTCTTTTCCTTCCATCAAGTCATTGAAGGATGACACTGCTGGATTCTTCATGGCATTTCCCTAGAGTTCCCACTTTAGGAGAAAAGTGGGATATAAATCCTGGAAATAAATAAATAAATAGAGTTCACTCACCCATGTGCATTATCCTTCTTTCTTTGTTGTGGAACAAGTTCTCTACCCCCTTCTTCCCCTCCCCTTCCCAAGAGTCTTGGAGTCTTTGTGGCTTTGATAACAGATGCTTCTGAGTGATAAACAGCAAGATGAGAAAATACATAACTGTGGTTATTCTTGCAGTCTTGGCAGATCAATTGTAGAGGCAGGTGTTTGAGGAGCATTTATGGAATTGTTTTTTCTTTCTTTCTTCTTTTAAAAGGCAGTCTTTGCTTCCATTACCTATAGTGCCATGCAGTATGACTTTACTTTTCTAAAGTACTGCTTTTTTGGAGGTCACATAGGCCTCCAGTACACCGAAGTCCTTCTGACTTGACATCATTTTTAAAGAAGAGACCATTATTTATATTTTGTGAAATTGCACTTCTGGGTGAGAAACACAGCTTAAGGGAAGTTATATCTAGAACAATGCCATATCTCATCTCACACTATTTTTTTTAAATCTTTAAAAAAAACACCAATAATAACGCTGCAATCCTATGTTCACTGAGAAAGTGTGACCAGGGCCATGGAACACAACAGAGCTCCTGCCCAACTCATTGCCCAGGAAGTCCTTTCTTGAATAATGGGAGAAAAGTCCTCTGCCATTATGCCATTGCTATAGATATGTCAAAGATGAAGAATCATAGAATTGTAGAGTTGGAAGAGACCACAAGGGACATCCAGTCCAACCCCCTGCCATGCAGGAATTCACAATCAAAGCATCCCCAACAGATGGCCATCCAGCCTCTGCTTAAAGACCTCCAAAGAAGAAGACTCCACCCCACTCCATTGTCAAACAGCCCTTACTGTCAGGAAGTTCCTCCTAATGTTGAGGTGGAATCTCCCATAAATAAATGAGATAAATGAAGTACTGATGGTTCTGTCAGATACCTGGGCCTAGCATGCCTCTGGAATGGAGGTGATTCTGGAGTCCCAGAATGGGTTTTATTTCCCTCTCACTAAAAGCAACAGGAGGGTAAAGTTGTTTAATGCCTGCCACCAAAAATGATACCCTCTTCTTGGAGTGATCACATAAGGTCATAGAAAGTAGCCATTTGACTACCATGGATTATCATCCCCACTTTTCTCTCTTACACTCATAGCAGCACAAATACAGATGGAAATAAAAATCAAATCCACTGCAGGGACAAGTGGGAGTTAGCTCAGCTACAGTGATTCTGAAGGCCTATCAGAATAAGAAAATCAGCATGTGTTTTATAGATTATAGCAAAACCTTTGACTGCATAGATCATGGAAAACTATGGAATGCTCTTAAAAGACATGAGAATGCCACCACATTTGATAAAACTGATGAGAAATCTGTACTCAGGACAAGAGACTGTGATCAGGACTGAATATGGAGAAAGAGAAATGCCCATATATTTGATCAAACACTGCAAAGAATGGAGACTGAAGTCAAGAAATAAGATATGGGAAATGCAATGATGAAAGAACTAGAACTAAAGTGTAAAAACTAAGGTGTAAAACTAAGGTGTAAAACTAAAGTTAGAATCATCCCAAAAGAGCCATTATATTCCCCACCACCATTACATCTGTGAGAGCTGGACAGTGAAGAAAGTGGATAGTAAGAAAATAAATTCATTTGGAACATGATGCTAGAGAAGAGTGCTGAGGATACCATGGACAGCCAAAAAGACAAACAAATGTGTTCTTGATCAGACCAACCCCTGAACTCTCCCTGGAAGTCAAGATGATGAAACTGTCATACTTTGGCCACATCATGAGAAAGCATGAATAACTGAAAAAGACAATAATGCTAGGGAAGGTAGAAGACATCAGAAAGAGAGGAAGACTGCAAATCAGATGGATTGACTCAATCAGGGAGGCCATTGGCCTAAATTTATAGTACCCAAGCAATCCAGTGGCGGACAGGGGGTCTTTGAGATGCCTTATCCACAGAGTGCCATGGTTGACTTGACAGCAGTTCAACAACATCAACAACAACAACCAGAATAAGAAAATCTTCACCACCTTCCCAAAGGTTATCAGGGAAGATTGGACCTCCCAAATGAGAGAACCTTAGGCTTTTGAGGCTGTAGCTGTGAAGATTCTGTCTTACATATTCTTTGGGCATACTTCAGATTCTGGTGGGACTAGCATTCAAGATTCCCAGAAAGAGTTCAAGGAGCACACATGAAGGATGGGAAGAACACTGGAAAATATATTTTTTTAAAATGGTAAAAAAAATGGGTGTTGTGACTGTCAGGAATAATTGATGAGCAGAATTCTGGACAGGTGAGAAGTTTGAAGTTTGTGACATATTTGGCATAGGAAACACCATTTTCTGAGAAGAAAATGTTTCCCATGCAAATAATCTGTAGCAAAGGGTCTCTCTAGGGGATTTTTTTATTAACTCAATTAATTACTCGGTTGTGCTACAAGCAACCCTTTTTGGAATTGTTTCCCACTTGTATGCCGAGAGAAAAGAGATCAAAGGAATATCGCAGAGGCAGAATTCTCTAAATGAAGTGTTTCTTTTATTAAGATGGAAAATCACACCACAATCCATGTTCACTCACAGAAACATACAAGGACTAAGGAAATCAGGAGTTGACTTTGGAATGGTTGGAAGCTGAACTAACAGCAATACTTATACAAGATAAGGCTTGACTCCTGGTCCAATTGGGAAGGGAATGGCATGGGACACAGCTGTTCTAGTGAGCAGAGGGGGAATGGATGTATCAGAGCCAGTCAAAATTCACAGTGACAGTGTCCCCGTGCCTTCCAGCTAGCCCACTAGCAAAGGATTTTGGATATCTTTTAAAGGCCTTTTGTTGTTTGTTTGCTAGTTTAATTTTTAAAAAATATGCTTACCCTTGATTTCTATTTTTTAAAATGTGTCCTGCAGTAAAGGATGCGAGTACACGAATACAATGGAGGGCAGAGTAATTTCAGAACATTCATTCAAAGTAGTAGAGTGCTTACATAAGGTACTTGCAAGGCAACATAGACAAGAGTAGCAATTTCCCTAAATTGGGAGTTTATTAAGAAAATGCACAAATACATCAATTTATGGTAGAAACAGAAGTAGAGTGTTCCCGCACCGTACATAGGAACCCTATACGTGGCTTCAAGTTTATGCTGAAGCCACGTGATAATAAAGTTTATGGTGTATGCATCCATAGCATACACCATACAGCCTATGGTGCCACAAGCACGACCCCATTGTTTCTAATGGGGCATGAGCATATGCGGAATTCCCCTTACATGGGGGGATCCAGAACGGAGCCCCCCACATAAGGGAAGGGCCCACTGTAATGACTCCACATGCTTTTATAAGGTTAAAACAAAAGAAAAAAACCTTCCATTTATTGTCTCAGGAAATCTATCCAAGGATAGGAAATGAGACAGACAAAAGAAGTTGGCTTACACTTGGTAAAAAAATAAAGAGCCCCTAAAAGCTGACACTTAGGTGTTGGGGTAAACTAGCATCCCTGATTGGGGTTGGTGTCTCATGGATGCTTCTTTGACAAAGAAAAGCAAAGCGACTAAGGGTTGAAATAGATGGCTCTGAAGCAGCAGCTTGAAGCCACCCCTCCCAAAGCCAGATTGGGGCTGTGGCAACTGCATGCCATTGCTCCAACCCACGTTGAGCAGCAAAGAGCCACTCCTTTTACCTGGCAAAGAGCTGGCTTTTCAAGCCCACCATGACCAGGAGCCAGCTTTAAGGCACTCTGGTGGCATGCAGAGTATAAATGCTGTGCTGCTGAAGTGCCCAGAAGCTGGCCCATGTGTAAATAGCCAGAGTGGCTTCAAGGTGCCTTCAGGACATATAAAGTATAAACGCTGCACTCTGAAGCTGCCTGGATGGTGGCATAAAAGGGCCATCTGTTTTGGCCCATTGTAATTTCTTGAGAAAAGGGGGGAGTGCTACTTCAAGATAAGAAGGATGCAAAGAAAGTCATAGGTAAAAGCAAAGGACAGGCATTATTGTAGACTACCCTCTCCCACTAATCACTTTATCCAAGCATTGATTCCACTTTGGCACCAAGTAACCCAAGACCATAATGGGCAGAGGGCCAAGTATGTCATGAACAAGAATAAAATAACTTATTCTGGGTCTGCTACACACATACACACACCAATTACACTGCTGATTGGACATTCAACTGCTTCCAACATGTTTTGTTGCTGAACAGCCACCATGAAGGGCTATCACCCATCTTGAGGCAGGCTCTACTACCTCCCCCCTATCTTCTGCCATGTTATATGGTGCAAATGGAGAGTGTCCCAAGTAAGAAAGGAAATGGCTTGCAGCAGGACTCTTTTCCTTTCCTCTTCTTCTTCTTCTTCTTCTTCTTCTTCTTCTTCTTCTTCTTCTTCTTCTTCTTCTTCTTCTTTTGGAATTCTCTGGAATTAAGGATTCAGAAGTGCAAATATAGATAAACAGCCAGAAGGTCCATAATTTAAAAAGAAGATCTGCCAGCAAACTTCCTAAATGTCACACATGAAATATTATGATAAATTTGATTTCAGAAATCCCTAATCTGTTCCAGATTTGGATGACGATACTCCTAGAAGAGCAGAGGGTTTGTGGGAAGATGATTTCTAGGATGTCAATAAAGAAACAATTGTATTGATCCATCTTAATAAAAGATTGGATTATTTTGACAAGGTTTTTTTTTCTAGATGTTCTGCCATTCTCTTACAAATGCTGCTCTTCCCACCAGCTTCCTTACCCAAAAGTAATGGAACAGTGATATTCACACAATGAGTAAAATAATGATTTTCATCTATCAGTCTGCACTGCAACAAGTCACAGCAATGAGTTGCTTTTCAAACACTGTTGGACTGGCATCGTATTAGTGACCTAGAATGTCATAAATTGTACTTACAACATCATATTTGTCGTTGTTGTTCCTGCTGCTACTTCTGCATAAGTTGCAATTCTGTACAGTCCTTACACAATTATGCAGATCCTTCCAGGACTCATCTTTTAGCTGTCTCCCTATTGCCTGTAGCATTTCTCTATAGTCAAGTGCATCACATCGACATTTTCTACCAGAACACAGCCAGATGCTACTCCAATATTTCCTACACTGGCCACTAAATAACTATGGAGTGTGGGCTGCAGGTAAACATGGGTCCTGGTGGTGGTGGTGGGGATGGTTTTAGTACTCAATGGAAAATTCAATCTTTATCCATCACAAAATTTCACCCTAGCCCTCATATACATGTAACTTTAAAACTCATAAATGAATCCCAGAAGAATCAATAACAGCAGCTTGAAATAGAAGTGTCTGCTATTTCAGCCTAAGGAACATTGAGATGAAACTATCAGATTACTCTTCATGCTAAAGAAATATTACAAATATTATTGCAGAGGAAGCTTCTTCCATCTGCAGTATGCTTTGAGTAGCTGTGATCATGTCAAACTGGAATGGTTTCCCACCACACCTCATTCTTTGGGATGAGAAGTTTCTTTGCTCTGTGCTTGTCAATCTGTATCTTGATGGAATTTCTCAGAGTTTATCATTTTGGTCACCCGAGCTCCCAAGGATTCAGCTGCTTCTTGACATCTTAGCATGTTGTATTTATTTTTCATGGAGAGATTTTTATTCATTCCCAAACCCCTGCACTTCAGACACCAGCTGTAATAGCTCTCTCTGTTGTTGATAATCTTGGGGAAATATTTCAGAACAAAGTTCTCAGCTCTCATGGCAGCTTCTTACTGTCTTTGCAGCATAACTCCAACAGGTTATTGCCCTTAGCTGCCAGCTCCAACTCCTGACCCATGGGCCAGCCTCAACTTTACTCATTTTTTATCAGATTCTTCTCACTATTTGCATCTAGCTTTCCAAGCCATTCTAGAAAACATCCTTGCTTTGGCACAGGAATTTTTTTTAAAATCCAGTCTCACCACACCATTGTAGACACTTTGTTCAAACACAAGCAGTGGCATTGTTCATTTTGGTGATGCCTGGTGTGGGGAAGTTGAATTGCCTTGCTTTTGCTGTGCAGGGCTCCAAAGGCTTCTCCTTTACCCCCGGCCTCTGGAGTCCAAGGTGGCACTTGCCACACAGGGCTCCAAAGCCTCCTCCACCCCAGCAGCTACAGCAACTGGGGGAGGTGCTTTTGGTCTATTCCCCACAGGTGAAACCCCCCTCTGGGGTTTCACCCAGTGTGGTCTGCACCCCCAGCAACCACCTAGCTATACCACTGGACACAGGTGTTATGAACACTTGAAATCTCAATAAAACCTCCTGCACAGTTTAAGTTCAGTCACTCGGTTCACATTTTTTCCTCTCTCTTTTTGTGGGGTAGTGTACACCTTCATTGCTATTCCTCAACCTTAAGAGGCCATACCATGGTGGAGAATCACTTTCTTGTCCTTTCTGAGGCCATAGCTCAACACACTTGCTGCCAAATGTCAGTGAGTTATATAGTTCAAAGAAAAGTGGGTGGTTTTAGCTAGCAATAGCACATGAGAAACCTGTAAAACTTCATCAGCAAAGGAGTTACTATCTATTTCAAGGCTGTCTTGCCTTATGAGTTGAAGGCGCAGAAGAACAAAGTAGTGCCTACTTTGAGCTCTCCAGAGCTCACCTTATAATATCTAATTCTTTTACCTGGAGATGCCGGGGATTGACTCTAACATCTTCTGCATGCAAAGCAGGAGGTCTGTTCCTGAGTTCTGGTTCCACTACCTTAAATGAGTCCACTGTTCAGAATTAGGGATTGGGAAAATTCACTTTCTCAGTCCCAGCCTTGAGATCCTTCCACCTTTTCTCCCATACTTGTTGGCATTTAAACAAATCAAATAGTCTACACTGAATTTGATATGAGTTTCTATATATGTTTCTCTTATCCTTGATATAATCTTGACAAATACATTAATTTTTTGTATGCATTTTGCCTAATTTGGGATTATATGAAGTTTGGAAGGTGTTCATTTTGGATGGTATGATTAGGGATGGCATGCATTTTGGAACCTCTTTTCCTTTTTACATTTGTGTGTGTGTCAGTAACATGCATTTCTGTTTGACTTTTTCAGTATACACATAGTTTTGTGCGTTTTTCTTTAAGGTATGTATTGCTGCATGTGTTTTTATTTCAGAATTTAAGCTCTGGATTGGAAAATATGGAAAAGTATGAAACTATTTTTCATGTTTAATATAAAATTAATGGGTACATTTAAAAAACTGCCTCTTTCCTAGTGTTTACTAGTCACTTAAATTCAGTGTGGCATGAATAGTAGGGATCACAGACTGCAGGGAGAATTGTTGAGAGAAAGAAGTAATGTGGACTAAATTCTATGTCTCCAGTTCTTGCCATCCTTCTCCTCTTCCTCCCCCTATTACTCTTTTCCTTCGTGAATCAGGGAAAGGAAGAGGAGGAAGAGGGGCCTTAAATATTGTTGTTGTTATTGTTGTGGTGTGCCGACTTATGATGACCCTAAGGCAACCCTATTCATAAAGTTTTCTTGGCAAGATTTGTTCAGAGGGGGGTTCACCTTTGCCTTCCTCTGAGGCTGAGAGAAGATGGCTTTGCTCAAGGTCACCAAGTGGATTTCTCCAAAGTCATAGTCCAATACACAAACTAATACACCACACTGACTCTTTTCTAAGCATTGTTAAATTGTTAAAATAATATTATCCATCCTTGTGGGTTCTTAACAGAAGATATGAGAATTTAAAAGGGGACAGGGGACAGAGATGGAAAAGAAAAGCATGGATTAGAGTTGGAGTGAGTAACTGGAGCAGGTCTAGGGCCACACAGAAAAAAAAATCTGGTCTGAACTCTATTTCTGGTTCTGAAAAAACTGAAAAATCTTGATGTTAAAAATACAGGGAGGCCTTGTAACCAATTGAAAAGGTACAATGTTGCATCTGGAAGCTTCTTTGAGAAGCTGTTCATTCCTTTTGGGGACCAGAAAAAAGGATTTTGGAGGTGTTAAGTCCCACAAAAACATACTTGGGGGTCTGCACTTTGCCCACCACTTGATTAGAACAACAGTTCCTTCTTGGGCTGATGGATGATGGCAGGATGCTGCCCTTCTTGCAGTGATGTTCTTCTTGGGATGTAGCAGGTTCAATCTGTGAATGATTTCCAGGCTGATGAATCTGTGTCTGGTCTTGTTATTCCATTATTGAAAAGTAAAGGCAATGAATACCTCCACATGTTGCTGCAGCAACAGTAACAAATAATAACTTGTTAGATGATCAGAAAAAAATGAGTACTGTTACTTAGTAACATTCCAAAAGGGTCAGTATAGTGTAGTGGTTAGAGTGTTGGACTAGGACTCTGGAGACCAAGACTCAAATGCTTGCTCGACCATGGAAATTCACTTGGTAACCTTGGAGAAGTCACATACTTTCTGCCTCATTGGAAGGCACATAACAAATCTTGCTCCTGAACAAATCTTTCCAAAGAAACCTCTTAGGATTGCTTTAATTTGGAAATGACTTGAAGGCAACAACAACAATATTCCAAGCTCTGAGAGAAACTAATGACTTGACTAGAAGAATGTGTGTGTATATGCCATCAGGTCACCTGTTGAGTTATGATGACCCCATGAATTTCACATGTTTCTTTAAACAAGGAATGCCCAGAGGTGGTTTTGCCACTTCCTTCCTCTGAAATATAGCCTACAGCACCTGGTATTCATTGGTGATCTTCCATCCAAGTCCTAAGCAGAGCTGACCCTGCTTAGCTTCAGAGATAAGCCAGGATCTCGTGCCTTTAGGGTATTTAGGCCAATGACTGGAAATATACATATATCTGAATAATAATCATTGGCTTTAAAGTGAGAGACACAGAAGAAGCAATAAATAGGAGCTGTTTTGCAGTCCATGTTGTAGTTCCTCCCCAGGGGCAGGGGCAGGGGCTATTAGGAAAGGGAAACCAAGGAGCTCAGAAGAGCACAAATGGGCAGAGTATTTCAAAGAAGAATCTGGTTCAGGGACATTTTAGGCAGAGAGAAGTGAATGGTTTTCTATCTTCACTCCCTCATTCTTTCTCTTTTTCTAATTCTTACATTTTTTTGTGTCATTAGATTTAAATAAATTTGTTCTCGGCTTATAAGCTTCCATATTTTCTATTGTAAAAATTGAAATATATTTTAAGCTTTACCAAATGAGCCAATTCTGCTGACAGATAGACACATACAACTATTTAAATTAAGGCAAGTTTTATCTATGTAGCTCAGGGCAATATTGAACCCAATGAATGTTTGCAGAACTCAGATATTTAAGTCAGTAATAAGACGAATGTATAATTAATATACATAGCAATGCATAACTCAAAGGCATACTACACACTTCTATGGGCCAACGACAAGTGTAGTCATTCAGATTTCAATAAAAATATATTTATTATCTCTAATTAGTTCATTTATTCATTGCTGGATACATAAAAAGGTCCTTAATTTTAAAGTAAAATCTTACACATTGAAATTCAAAGGAAACTGAGCAGGAAACATTATCTGGCTTGATTTGTCACATAATTAATACACTTACTCATTGTGAAGCACCGTTATAGCTCCCATTATTAAAAAATTAAATGTAATACATTGCTTTTTAAGACATGTACTTATTATAGGGGAAAATGTCATTGCATGTCTTTCACTATGAAGGATAGGTACATGTCTGCATGTCTGTTAAAATCAGTTTTCTCCAATGCAATGAGGAGCAGAACACTGTTTTATTTTATACTCTTCAAGTCTTAATGTTCTTTAACCGTCTTTGTGGCATCGGTCCTTTATATGGGGGTCTAATAGGGTTCACTTAATTTCCACTGTAACATCTACTATGTAGAATGAATTCCTCAGCAGGCAGCCAAGGCCCTGAAATTTTGAGGGCAAAATCTGAGACCTATGGATTGCTCCTCATGATGTTACAGGAGGTGAGCAGACTTTCAGGCAGCACTCTTCCCCTAAATTACCTCCCATGACCCTGAAGAGACAGAACAAGCCAGCTACCTGGGAACACTACTCCCCATTGAGATTAAGTAGATTCCTAGAGAGAGGTGTTTCTGCACATATGTCCCACAGCTTCATGCTAAATGTGTGTCCCCATGATTGTATTGAAATATCTCATGATTTATCATTTTTAATTATTTTATTCATTAGTTTCATTCCATATTTTTGTTGTTTACTGTTATAAACTGTTTTGTAATTATAGTGGGCCCTTGATATCTCCTGGGGTTTTGGTCAAAGACCCACCGTGGATATCAAAATCCACAGATGCTGAAGTCCCATTATATACACTGGCATAGTGAAGTGGTATACCTTACATAAAATGGCAAAATTGGGTTTTGCTTTTTTGGATTTTTTAAAAATACATATATTTTCAAGCCATGGATGGTTGAATCTGTGGATGAAGAATCTGTGGATATGGGGGGGGGGCTATCCCCCCCCAAAAAAAGTGCACAGTGATACAACATATTCTTAAATAACTCAATAATGTGCAAAGAGGAATTAGACTTCATGCCCCCCCTCCAATGTTGCTTGCTTCCCCAAGATTCCTGTTCCTCCATGGCTCCAAACACTGAACCATTGTGGATTCAATAAAAGTCTGAAGGTGAGACACTAGTGATATTTGTGGTTTTCAGATTCATAGAATGTTTTCTACATTCAGAAACACCCTGGCAATTTTTTCTGCTAACATGTTACACATCAGTAAGATTCTTGATGTAAATTAAAAGCAATTATAGTTGTATCCACATTATATAATTATATATGTTTCATACTAGTT
Source organism: Sceloporus undulatus (assembly GCF_019175285.1). Taxonomy (NCBI): domain Eukaryota; kingdom Metazoa; phylum Chordata; class Lepidosauria; order Squamata; family Phrynosomatidae; genus Sceloporus; species Sceloporus undulatus. The sequence goes on along the minus strand of NC_056522.1, from coordinate 195,066,189 downwards.
TAATTGTCCTGGCACCATCCTATGGAAGCCCCAGCTTCATAATTTTCTGATATACGTACACTACTGGACCAGAGAGCTCTAATACAATAGACTGCACTTGACAATTGTAAGGCCAGCATCAGTCGAAAAATCCAAAGATTCCATAGAATTGAGTTGAGCAGTTATAGTGGATTCGAAGTTCTATAATTGTGCAATGTGGATGCATCCTGTATTTAGCCTCCTCTTCCCATACCACCTTCAGATGCTGCGTGCATCACACTCCTCCATGGATTCCTCTTCAGGACAGGTAAATATTACACTATCTACAAGCCTAAGACTCTGCTATCCAGTTTACATACCTCCATTTTCACCAGTCTTGTATGATATCTCAGACTGAATTGCTACTGTTTGTGTTCTCTCTTGGATATTTTAAAATAAAACCTTCTTTATTTACTAATCATGGAGTACTCCTGCAGTTAGTACCAATGTACACAGGCGAAACTGTCCCTTAGGTTATCCAACCTCTCACAAGCCTCCTCAGAGCTGAACAATTCCCCCAACATGTAAGGAGACACTGACACAGTTGTTGGAAACCCCAAGTCCCTCCACCTTTTGGGGTAACAAGGCTCCAACAGAAATTGCATTAGCACATGGTATGATACACTTTTAGACATCACAACCACTTCTCTTCTTTCTATCTGGTATCCCTCCATACTTTGGTAAGCTGTTTTAATAATTTAGTTTTTTTTTTCTCAGACATGTGTTTGGTATATAAGCTTCATTCCCATACTGCCCAACACCAATATATTTTATTTAATGCAGTTGAACTGAAAAATTTAATATACTGACTAATATAAAACAGGCTTTGCTAATCTTAAGAGACTACTAGCAAGGCCCTGTATAAATTTATATGCTACAGAAACATTTTAATACATGGTTATTCCTTGCAGTCCTTGGCTATCAAGTGTATAGGAAGGTGTTTGAGGAGCATTGATGGTTGTTTTGTCGTTCTTTTCTTGCTTTCTTTCTTTTAAAAGGCTCTTTGCTTCCATTACCTATAGTGCATGCAGTATGACTTACTTTTCTAAAGTACTGCTTTTTGGAGGTCACATAGGCCTCCAGTACACGACAGTCCTTCTGACTTGACATCATTTTTAAAGAAGAGACCATTATTATATTTTGTGAAATTGCACTTCTGGGTGAAACACAGCTTAAGGGAAGTTATATCTAGAACAATGCCATACAATCTCCACACTATTTTTTTTAATCTTTAAAAAAACACCAACCACGGCAATCCTCTGTTCATTGAGAAAGTGTGACCAGGGCCTATGGAACACACAGAGCTCCTGCCCAACTCATTGCCCAGGAAGTCCTTTCTTGAATATGGAGAAAATCCTCTGCCATTATGCCATTGCTAAGATATGTCAAAGATGAAGAATCAAGAATTGTAGAGTTGGAAGAGACCACAGGGACATCCAGTCCAACCCCTGCCATGCAGGAAATTCACAATCAAAGCATCCCCAACAGATGGCCATCCAGCCTCGCTTAAAGACCTCCAAAGAAGAAGACTCCACCCCACTCCATTGTCAAACAGCCCTTACGTCAGGAAGTTCCCTAAGTGAGGGTGGAATCTCTCATAAACAAATGAGATAAATGAAGTACTGATGGTTTCTGTCAGATACCTGGGCCCTAGCATGCCTCTGGAATGGAGGTGATTCGTGGAGTCCCAGAATGGGTTTTTATTCCCTCCACTAAAGCAACAGAGGAGGGTAAAGTTGTTTAATGCCTGCCACCAAAAATGATACCTCCTTCTTGGAGTGATCACTAATGTCTCATAGAAATAGCCATTTGACTACCATGGATTATCATCCCCCACTTTCTCTCTTACACTCATAGCAGCACAAATACAGATGGAAATAAAAATCAAATCCACTGCAGGACAAGTGGAGTTTAGCTCAGCTACAGTGATTCTGAAGCTATCAGAATAAGAAAATCAGCATGTGTTTTATAGATTATAGCAAAAACTTTGATGCATAGATCATGGAAAACTATGGAATGCTCTTAAAAGACATGAGAATGCCACCACATTTGATAAAACTGATGAGAAATGCTTACTCAGGACAAGAGAGACGGTGATCAGGACTGAATATGAGAAAGATAATCCCATATATTCGATCAAACACTGCAAAGAAATGAACTGAAGTCAAGAATAGATTGGTGAAATGCATGATGAAAGACTAGAACTAAGTGTAAACAACTAAGGTGTAAAAACTAAGGTGTAAAACAACAGTTAGAATCATCCCAAAGAGCCATTATATTCCCACCACCATTACATCTGTGAAGCTGGACAGTGAAGAAATGGATAGTAAAAATAATTCATTTGGAACATGATGCTAGAGAAGAGTGCTGAGGATACCATGGACAGCCAAAAACAAACAAATGTGTTTCTTGATCAGACCAACCTGAACTCTCCCTGGAAGTCAAGATGTGAAACTGTCATCTTTGGCCCACTCATGAGAAGCCTGAATAACTGAAAAGACAATAATGCTAGGGAAGGTAGAAGACATAGAAAGAGAAGGAACTGCAAATCAGATGGATTGACTCAATCAGGGAGCCATTGGCCTAAATTTAATAGTACCCAAGCAACCAGTGGCGGAAGGGGCTCTTTGAGATGCTATCCCAGAGTTGCCATGGTTGACTTGAAGCAGTTCAACAACATCAACACAACCAACCGAATAAGAAAATCTTCACCACCTCCCAAGGTTATCAGGGAAGATTGGACCTCCCAAATGAGAGAACCTTAACTTTGAGGCTGTAAGCTGTGAAGATTCTGTCTTACTATTCTTTGGGCATACTTCAGATTCTGGTGGGACTAGCATTCAAGATTCCCAGAAAGAGTTCAAGGAGCACACATGAAGGATGGGAAGAACACTGGAAAATATATTTTTTAAATGGTAAAAAAAAATGGGTGTTGTGACTGTCAGGAATAATTGATGAGCAAATTCTGGACAGGTGAGAAGTTTGAAGTTTGTGACATATTTGGCATAGGAAACACCATTTCTGAGAAGAAAATGTTTCCCATGCAAATAATCTGTAGCAAAGGGTCTCTCTAGGGATTTTTTTTATTACACATAATACTAACTCGGTTTGTCGCTACAGCAACCCTTTTTGGAATTGTTTCCCATTGTATGCCGAGAGAAAAGAATCAAAGGAATCGCAGAGGCAAATTCTCTAAATGAAGTGTTTTTTTTATAAGATGGAAAATCACACACAATCCATGTTCACTCACAGAAACATACAAGACTAAGGAAATCAGGAGTTGATTTGGAATAGGTGTGGAAGCTGAACTAACAGCAATACTTTATACAGATAAGGCTTGACTCCTGGTCCAATGGGAAGGGACATGGCATGGGACACAGCTGTTCTAGTGAGCAGAGGGGGAATGGATGTATCAAAGCCATCAAAATTCACCAGTGACAGTTCCCCGTGCCTTCCAGCTAGCCCATAGCAAGGATTTTGGAATATCTTTTATTGGCTTTTGTTGTTTTTTTGCTAGTTTAATTTTAAAAAAATGCTTCCCTTGATTTCTATTTTTTAAAATGTTCCTGCAGTAAAGGATGGCGAGTACACGAATACAATGGAGGGCAGAGTAATTTCAGAACATTCATTCAAAGTATAGAGTGCTTACATAAGGTACTTGCAAGGCAACATAGACAAGAGTAGCAATTTCCCTAAATTGGGAGTTTATTAAGAAAATGCACAAATACATCATTATGGTAGAACAGACTAGAGTGTTCCCGCACCATACATAGGAACCCTATACGTGTGCTTCAAGTTTATGCTGAAGCACGTGATAATAAGGTTATGGAGTATGCATCCATAGCATAACCATACAGCCTATGGTGCCACAAGCACGACCCATTGTTTCAATGGGGCATGGCATATGCGGAATTCCCCTTACATGGAGGGGATCCAAACGGAAGCCCCCACATAAGGGAAGGGGCCCACTGTAATGACTCCACATGCTTATAAGGTTAAAACAAAAGAAAAAAACTTCCATTTATTGTCTCAGGAAACTTACCAGGATAGGAAATGAGACAGACAAAGAAGTTGGCTTACACTTGTAAAAAATAAAGAGCCCCTAAAAGCTGACACTTAGGTTGTTGGTAAACTAGCATCCCATTGGGGTTGGTGTCTCATGGATGCTTCTTTGACAAAGAAAACAAAGCGACTAAGGGTTGAAATAGATGGCTCTGAAGCAGCAGCTTGAAGCCACCCCTCCCAAAGCCGGATTGGGGCTGTGGCAACTGCATGCCATTGCTCCAACCCACGTTGAAGCTGGCAGAAAAAGGAGCAAAAGAGCCACTCCTTTTACCTGGCAAAGAGCTGGCTTTCAAGCCCACCATGACCAGGAGCCAGCTTTAGAGCCTCTGGTGGCATGCAAGAGTAAATGCTGTGCTGCTGAAGTGCCCAGAAGCTGGCCCATGTGTAATAGCCAGAGTGGCTTCAAGGTGCCTTCAGGACATATAAAGTATAAACGCTGCCACTCTGAAGCTGCCTGGACGGTGGCATAAAAGGGCCATCGTTTGGCCAATTGTAATTTCTTGAGAAAAGGGGGGTAGTGCTACTTCAAGATAAGAAGGATGCAACAAAAGCATAGGTAAAACAAAGGACAGGCATTATTGTAGGACTACCCCTCCCACTAATCAACTTTATCCAGCATTGATTCCACTTTGGCACCAAGTAACCCAAGACCATAATGGGCAGAGGGCCAAGTATGTCATGAACAAGAATAAAATAACTTATTCTGGGTCTGCACACATACACACACCAATTACACTGCTGATGTAACTTCAACTGCCCCCTTCCACTGTTTTGTTGCTGAACAGCCACCTGAAGGGCTATCACCCATCTTGAGGCAGGCTCTACTACCTCCCCCCTATCTTCTGCCATATGTTTATTGGTGCAAATGGAGAGTGCCCAAGTAAGAAAGGAAATGGCTTGCAGCAGGACTCTTGTTCTTTCCTTTCCTCACTCTTCTCTTCTTCCTTTCTTCTTCTTTTCTTCTCTCTTCTTCTGGAATTCTCTGGAATTAAGGATTCAGGAGTGCAAATATAGATAAACAGCCAGAAGGTCATAATTTAAAAAGAAGATCTGCCAGCAACTTCCTAATGTCACACATGAAAATATTATGATAAATCTGATTTCAGAAAATCCCTAATCTGTTCCAGATTTGGATGACGATACTCCTAGAAGAGCAGAGGGTTTTTGGAAGATGATTTCTAGGATGTCAATAAAGAACCATTGTATTGATCCATCTTAATAAAAGATTGGATTATTTTGCAAGGTTTTTTTTCTAGATGTTCTGCCATTCTCTTACAAATGCTGCTCTTCCCACCAGCTTCCTTACCCAAAAGTAATGGAACAGTGATATTCACACAATGGAGTAAAGTAATGATTTTATCTATCAGTCTGCACTGCAACAAGTCACAGCAATGAGTTGCTTTTCAAACACTGTTGGACTGCACGTATTAGTGACCTAGAATTGTCATAAATTGTACTTACAACATCAATATTTGTCGTTGTGTTCCTGCTGCTACTCTGCATAAGTTGCAATGCTGTACAGTCCTACACAATTATGCAGATCCTTCCAGACTCGTCTTTTAGCTGTCTCCCTATTGCCATAGCATTCTCTATAGTCAACGGCATCACATCGACATTTCTACCAGGACACAGCCAGATGCTACTCCAATATTTCCTACATAGCCACTAATAAACTATGGAGTGGTGAGCTGCAGGTAAACATGGGTCCTGGTTGGGTGGTGTGGGATGGTGTTTTAGTACTCAATGGAAAATCAATATTTTACCACACAAATTTCACCCTAGCCCTCATATACATGTAACTTTAAAACTCATAATGAATCCCAGAAGAACAATAACAGCAGCTATGAATAGAAGTGTCTGCTATTTCAGCCTAAAACATTGAGATGAAACTATCGATTCTCTTCAGCTAAAGAAATATTACAAATATATTGCAGAGGAAGCTTCTTCCACCTCAGTATGCTTTGAGTAGCTGTGATCATGTCAAACTGGAATGGTTTCCCACCACACCTCATTCTTGGGATGAGAATTTCGTGCTGTGCTTGTCAATCTGTATCTTGATGGAATTCTCAGAGTTTTCATTTTGGTCACCCGAGCTCCCAGGATTCAGCTGCTTCTTGACATCTTAGCATGTTGTTTTATTTTTCATGGAGAGATTATTCATTCCCAACCCCTGCACTCAGACACCAGCTGTAATAGCCTCATCTCTGTTGTTGATATCTTGGGAAATATTTCAGAACAAGTTCTCAGCTCTCTGGCATCTTCTTACTGTCTTGCAGCATAACTCCAACAGGTATTGCCATTAGCTGCCAGCTCCAACTCCTGACCCATGCCAGCCTCAACTTTACTCATTTCTTATCCAGATTCTTCTCACTATTTGCATCTAGCTTTCCAAGCATTCTAGAAAACATCCTTGCTTTGGCACAGGAATTTTTTAAAATCCGGCTCACCACACCATTGTAGACTTTGTTCAAACACAAAGCAGTGGCATTGTTCATTTGGTGATGCCTGGTGTGGGGAAGTTGAATTCCTTGCTTTTGCTGTGCAGGGCTCCAAAGGCTTCTCCTTTACCCCCGCCCTGGAGTCCAAGGTGGCACTTGCCACAGGGCTCCAAAGCCTCCTCCACCCCAGCAGCTACAGCAACTGGGGGAGGTGCTTTGGTCTATTCCCCACAGGTGAAACCCCCTCTGGGATTTCCCCAGTGTGGTCTGCACCCCCAGCACCACCTAGCTATACCACTGGACACAGGTGTTATGAACATGAAATCTCAATAAAACCTCCTGCACAGTTTAAGTTCAGTCACTCGGTTCACATTTTTCCTCTCTCTTTTGTGGGGTAGTGTACACCTTCATTGCTATTCCCTCAACCTAAGAGGCCATACCATGTGGGAGATCACTTTCTGTCCTTTCTGGAGGCATAGCTAACACACTTGCTGCCAAATGTCAATGATTAGATTTCAAAGAAAAGTGGTGTGGTTTTAGCTAGCAATAGCACACTTAGAAACCTGTAAAACTTCATCAGCAAAGGAGTTAACTATCTATTCAAGGCTGTCTTGCCTTATGAGTTGAAGGCGCAAAGAACAAAAGTGCCTACTTTGAGCTCCAGACTCACCATTATATATCTAATTCTTTTCCACGAGATGCCGGGGATTGACTCTAACATCTTCTGCATGCAAAGCAGGAGGTCTGTTCTGAGTCTGGTTCCACTACCTTAAATGATTCCACTGTTCGAATTAGGGATTGGGAAAATCACTTTCTCAGCCAGCCTGAGATCCTCCACCTTTTCCTCACTAACTGTTGGCATTTAAAAACAAATCAAATAGTCTACACTGAATGATATGAGTTTCTATATATGTTTCTCTTATCCTTGATATAATCTGACCAATACATTATTTTTTTGTATGCATTTGCCTAATTTGGGATTTAATAAGTTTGGGAAGGTGATTTCATTTTGGATGGTATGATTAGGGATGGATGCATTTTGGAACCTCTTTTCCTTTTACATTTGTGTGTGTGTCCATAACATGCATTTCTGTTTGACTTTTCAGATATTCACATAGTTTTGTGCATTTTTCTTTAAGGTAGTAATGCTGCATGTGTTTTTATTTCAGAATTAAGCTCTGGATTGGAAATATGAAAAGTATGAAACTATTTTCATGTTTTAATATAAAATTAATGGGTACATTTAAAAAACGCCTCTTTCCTAGTGTTTACTAGTCACTTAAATTCAGTGTGGCATGATAGTAGGGATTTACAGACTGCAGGGAGAATTGTGGAGAGAAAGAAGTAATGTGGACTAAATTCTATGTCTCCAGTCTTGCCATCCTTCTCCTCTTCCTCCCCCTATTATCTTTTCCTTCTTGAATCAGGGAAAGGAAGAGGAGGAAAGGGGCCTAAATATTGTTGTGTTATTGTTGTGGTGTGCCGACTATGATGACCTAAGGCAACCCTATCATAAAGTTTTCTTGGCAAGTTTGTTCAGAGGGGGGTTCACCTTTGCCTTCCTCGAGCTGAGAGAGATGGCTTTGCTCAAGGTCACCAAGTGGATTTCCATGGCTTTGCAGGATTTGAACCCTGTCTCCAAAGTCAAGTCCATACACAACCAATACACCACAATGATCTTTTCTAAGCATTGTTAAATTGTTAAATAATATTATCCATCCGTGGGTTCTTAAACAGAAGATTGAAAATTAAAAAGGGACAGGGGAAGGGATGGAAAAGAAGCAAGGATAGAGTTGGAATGAGTAACTGGCGCAGGTTCGGGCAACAGGAAAAAAAAATCTGGTCGAACTCTATTTCTGGTTTGGAAAAAACGAAAAAATCTTGATGTAAAAATACAGGGAGGCTTGTAAACCAATTGAAAAGGTACAAGTTGATACTGGAACTTCTTGAGAAGCGTTCATTCCTTTTGGGGACCAGAAAAAAGGATTTGGAGGGTGTTAAGTCCCACAAAACATACTTGGGGGCTGCACTTGTGCCCCCACTTGATTAGAACAACAGTTCCTTCTTGGGCTGATGGATGATGGCAGGATGCTGCCCTTCTTGCAGTGATGTTCTTCTTGGGATGTAGCAGGTTCAATTGTGAAGATTTCCAGGCTGATAATCTGTGTCTGGTCTTGTTATTACCATTATTGAAAGTAAAAGCAATGAATACCTCAAATGTTGCTGCAGCACAGTAACAATAAACTTGTTAGATATCAGAAAAAAAGGAGTTACTGTTACTTATACATTCCAAAGGGTTTCATATAGGTAGTGGTTAAGAGTGTTGGACTAGGACTCTGGAGACCAAGACTCAAATGCTTGCTCGACCATGGAAATTCACTTGGTAACCTGGGAAGTCACATACTTTCTGCCTCATTGGAAGGCACGAACAAATCTGCTCTCTGAACAAATCTTTCCACAGAAACCTCTTAGGATTGCTTTAATTGGAAATGACCTTGAAGGCAACAACAACAATACCAAGCTCTGAGAGAAACTAATGACTTGACTAGAAGAATGTGTGTGTATATGCCATCAGGTCACCTGTTGAGTTATGATGACCCCATGAATTTCACATGTTTCTTTAAACAAGGAATGCCCAGAGTGGTTTTGCCCACTTCCTTCTTCTGAAATATACCTACAGCAAACGGTATTCATTGGTGATCTTCCATCCAAGTCCTAAGCAGAGCGGACCCTGCTTACTTCAGAGATAAGCCAGGATCTCGTGCCTTAGGGTATTTAGGCAATGACTGGAAATATACATATATCTGAATAATAATCATTGGCTTTAAGTGAGAGACACAGAAGAACATAAATAGGGACTGTTTTGCAGTACCATGTTGTTAGGTCCTCCCCAGGGGCAGGGGCAGGGGAGGGCGGGGCAGGGGCTATTAAGGAAAGGAAACCAAGGACGTCAGAAGCGCACAATGGGCAGAGTATTCAAAGCAGAATCTGGTTCAGGGACATTTTAGGCAGAGAGAAGTGATGGTTTTCTATCTCACTCCTCATTCTTTCTCTTTTTCTAATTCTTACATTTTTGTGTCATTAGATTTAAATAAATTTGTTCTCGGCTTAAAGTTCCATATTTTCTATTGTAAAATTGAAATATATTTTAAGCTTTACCAAATGAGCCAATTGCGTGACAGATAGACACATACAACTATTTAATTAAGGCAAGTTTTATCTATGAGCTCAGGGCAATATTGAACCCAATGAATGTTTGCAGAACTCAGATTTTTAAGTCCAGTAATAAGACGAATGTATAATTAATAACATAGCAATGCATAACTCAAAGGCATACTACACACTTCTATGGCCAACGACAAGTGTTAGTCATTCAGATTTCAAATAACAATATATTTATTATCTCTAATTAGTTCATTTTTCATTGCTGGATACTAAAAAGGTCCTTATTTAAAGTAAAATCTTACACATTGAAATTCAAGGAAACTGAGCAGAACATTATCTGGCTTGATTTGTCACATAATAATATACACTTACTCATTGTGAAGCACCGTTATAGCTCCCATTATTAAAAAATTAAACTGTAATACATTGCTTTTTAAGACATGTACTTATTATAGGGGAAATTGTCATTGCATGTCTTTCACTATGAAGATAGGTACATGTCTCTGTCTGTTAAAATCAGTTTTCTCCATGCAATGAGAGCAGAACACTGTTTTATTTATACTCTTCAAGTCTTAAAGTTCTTTAACCCTTTGTGGCACGGTCCTTTATAGGGGTCTAATAGGGTTCACTTAATTTCCACTGTAAACTCTACTATGTAATGATTCTCGCAGACAGCCAAGGCGCTGAAATTTTGAGGGCAAAATCTGAGACTATGATTGCTCCTCATGATGTTACAAGGAGTGAGCAGACTTTCATGCAGCACTCTTCCCCTAAATACCTCCCTGACCCTGAAGAGACAGAGAACAAGCCAGCTACCTAGAACAATCTCTACTCCCATTGAGATTAAGTAGATTCCTAGAGAGAGGTGTTTTCTGACATATGTCCAACACTTCATTCTAAATGTGTGTCCCCATGATTGTATTGAAATATCTCATGATTTACATTTTAATTATTTTATCCATTAGTTTCATTCCTATTTTTGTTGTTTACTGTTTAAAACTGTTTTGTAATTTTAGTGGGCCCTTGATTCTCCTGGGGTTTTGGTCAAAGACCCACCGTGGATATCAAAATCCACAGATGCTGAAGTCCCATTATATAACCTGCATAGTGAAGTGGTATACTTTACATAAAATGGCAAAAATTGGGTTTGCTTTTTTGGATTTTTTAAATATATATATTTTCAAGCCATGGATGGTTGAATCTGGATGAAGAATCGTGGATCTGGGGGGGGGGTGCTATCCCCCCCCAAAAAAGTGCACAGTGATACAACATATTCTTAAATACTCAAAATGTGCAAAGAGAATTAGACTTCAGCCCCCCTCCAATTTGCTTGCTTCTTCCCAAGATTCCTGTTCCTCCATGGCTCCAACACTGAACCATTTGGATTCAATAAAAGCTGAAGGTGAGACACTAGTGATAGTGTGGTTTTCAGATTCATAGAATGTTTTCTACATTCAGAAACACCCTGGCAATTTTTTCTGCTAAAATGTTACACATCCGTAAGATTCTTGATTAAATTAAAAGCAATTATGGTTGTATCCACATTATATAATTATATATTTTCATACTAGTTTAATTGTCCTGGCGCCCATCCTATGGAAGTCCCCAGCTTCATAATTTCTGATATACATACCTACCTATGGACCAGAGAGCTCTAATACAATAGACTGCACTTGACAATTGTAAGGCCAGCAATCAGTCGAAAAATCCAAAGATTCCATAGAATTGAGTTGAGCAGTTATGATGGATTCGAAGTTCTATAATTGTGCAATGTGGATGCATCCTGTATTCATCTTAGCAAAGCTTATCAGAAATATTTTGGACACTGTAGAGGCCAGTGATAACAAATGTCACATCTCAAATGCTACATGCAATACTTGTAGACGAATTTTCCAGTGTTTTCGGCCTTAATAGTTCAAAATGGATCTCAGCTAACAGACTGGGGGAAATCCTGGAGCGCTCCTCCATTCGATAGTGGCAGTACAAATTGTTAGGGTGAAAATACATCAGGGACGGGCTAATTTCTGGAACACTTCCATCAAGAAGAGAAGAATTTTCCCTCTTCATTGTAGCTCTCTGCACACTCTAAAAACTGCTCCACAGTGTTGGGAAACATTTGAAGCCAATTTGGGCCAGCACTGAGGACAAACTGATTGGGAAAACTGTATCCCCAAATTTGGAGGTGTGTGAAACTTCTAACCTTATTTAAATCTAAGGAGCTAACATGCATTTAGAGTCCTTTTATTCCCAAGAGTTAACAAGAAATCATGCTGTGCAATAGCTTTCTGAAGTGCAGATCTCTGGCATGCAAAATGAGATGGAAACACCTTCTCTTTTAGTCCCAAAGTATGGGTGAAATGTTGTTTTCTATTTTCAATAACATGCACAGTTTTTTCAAGTACAGTTGTTTTGTCTTTTTTTTCATTTTAAAAAAATCTGAATGAAAATTGGTGTTTATACTTTGTTTTTTTTAGTTTTTTTCTATAAGCTTTTTAAACAATGCTTTCCTAGCATTTGTATCCTATTTCCTTTAATGTGTGATTTGGGTACCCAATTGTCCTAATGCACCCATTTGATGGAACAATCCATCCCCAAATTGGAGAGTGCACAAAAAAACTAAACGATAGTTGTGTTCTAGTTTATGTGTTACTTTAGAAGACCTGCAAGCTAGTTCAGCTCTTATTGATCCAGCCCTAATAAAGTTCTCACATGGTAAAGATGGATGTCTTTGAAGCTGCCCACATTTGGTGGCTGGCCAGCTTCCAGACATCTTCAAGCCATTGTCAGCATGTGGCATGTAAACACCAAGTTCTGATGACACCCAAAGGCATCTTTTAAGGGCCGTCTATCCTGGCCCTTTAGCCTCCTCTTCCCATACCACCTTCAGAATGCTCGTGCATCACCTCCTCCATGGATCTCTTCAGGAAGGTAAATATTACACATCTACAAAGCCTAGACTCGCTATCCAGTTTACATACCTCCATTTCACCAGTCTGTATGATATCCTCAGACTGAATTGCTACTGTTTGTGTTCTCTCTTGGATATTTTAAAATAAAAACCTTCTTTATTTACTATCATGGAGTAACTCCTGCAGTTAGTACCAATGTACACGGTGAAACTGTCCCTAGGTTATCCAACCTCTCACAAAGCCTCCTCATAGCTGACATTCCCCCAACCATGAAGGAGACACTGACACAAGTTGTTGGAAACCCCAAGTCCCCCACCTTTTGGGTAAAAGGCTCCACAGAAATTGCATTAGCACATGTATGATACACTTTTAGACATCACACCACTTCTCTCTTCTAATCTGATCCTCCATACTTGGTAAGCGTTTTTAATAATTTAGTTTTTTTTCTCAGACATGGTTTTGTTATAAGCTTCATCCCATACTGCCAACACCAAATAATTTTATTTAATGCAGTTGACTGAAAAATTTAATAACGACTAATATAAAACAGGCTTTGCTAATCTTAAGAGACTACTAGCAGGCCCCTGTATAAATTTATATGCTACAGAAACATTTAATACAGAACAGCTGAGTAATTTCCTGTACGATGGCACAATTTTGGCACATGCGGTGTTTTCTCAAGTCCATTAAAGTGAATAGGAGCTGAATTTTTTATCCTAATCTATACCTCATAGAGCACCTTTTCCTCTTTAATGAAGGTCAAAAAGTGTGTGTGTGTGGGGGAGGAACAAGCCATTTAAACAACACACACAAAGAATAAGAAACAATCTTTGAGCTCCGTGTCCTTTAGGTCTTAACTTCTTACATCGTGAACACGTGAGTGTCTGATAAAATCGTGGATCTCCTTCCTAGAAAATAAATTTAAACAAAAATTTATTTGGCAGAATAAATATTCACTATTCATTTCATCTTCTCTGATGTTCATTCCTCACACTGAGCAATGATAAAGAAAAAGAATATTCAAGGAAGGAGTCAGACAGCCACATCATCCTGGGACAAGTCAACTTCTTCCTTCCTTTTAAGAAATTACTTTGCATTTAGGGACAAACAGTCATCCCCATCACTCATCATTATGTTAAAGTTACCTGGGAAAGCATGGGGGATCATTTTTTAAAATACTTTAAAATTATTTTAAACATTCATTATAAGAAAAAGAAAAACATCACAACATTTTCTTCTACACATCTCTACAGATCTATTCATCTGTTTCAGTAAAACATCTTTCTTCATTTTTGACCTCCCATCCCCCATACCTCCATTCATTCCATTTCTTTCCCTTGACTTCCTAGTTTTTCGCTTTAGAGCGTATTACCGATGTTCCTATATTTTGTTCTCATTTTCCCACCTTAAATAGTTAGGTATGTGGGTAACTTGATTAATACAATCTTGTGTTGTTGTGTGTGTGTGTGTATATATATATATAAATTATATACACACCACACACACATACACACACACACCTATGCAAATCTATTTGTTATACGTTTACATCATAATGAATTCAATAATCAAATGAAACAACATAACAAAGTATTTTTTCATTAATTTTTTTTTTAATATTATTTCTTTGTTCTTACACATACTTGTAATTTCATACTTATTTGTGGGAGAGAGCTTATTTTCATTGCTTCTGCTTCCTTAAATGTCTACATTTTTTATCTTAACCCAATTTTCCCTCCCATAGATAGTTTACTTTCCCCCAACGTTTTTCATAAAATGTGTTGATTATTACTCAGGAGGAGGTCAATTTGTCCAATCCTGCATATCTATATGTTTAAATCCTTCTCAATTTGGGATTTGCTGTTCTTATTCCACTCCTAGGTAATTCTAGCTGCTTCACATATAAAGATGATTCTAGAAAGCACTGGAGGAAATCAGGAGCGGTCATCCCTGCTCTGATTGGTTTCAATATAAATTTTCATCCTGGAGCTTCCCTGAGGAATAATGTATCTCTGCAATCCAGTTGGCTAGCAAAGATTAAAGACATACTACTTATTCCAGAACATAGTAACCTTTAACCTAAAATCTATTTCATAACTTATTTTATTGCTTCTAAGTTTTAGTTAGCTAATATTTAATGCTAATTTGTTTAACGGACTTGATTATTGTTTTAATATTCTGTCTGCTTGTTTTGTTTTGTTTTTTAAATAATATACGAAAGTTAAACTGGAGTTGACTTGACCACCTTCCCTATCTGAAGACTGTTTGCAAAAAAACCACTCTGTTTTTTTAAGCAGTGAAACTTAGTGGGTCCAGTATGACTGGACAAGAGAGCACATCTCACCTCTGGTCTCTCTGGTTTAAAAGAAACCCCAAAATAGAACTTCATCTTTTCCACAGATAAAATCTGCTTCTGCACATCTTACCATGCAGTTTTGGAGATATAAAAATAACAAGGTGTTTCGTAGAATAGAAACTAAGATATCTTGCAGAGTACCTTGCATCACAGGGTTTGGACATACCAGATATATTGGCTGCCTAGTAAAAAATCATCTAAAGACCAGATTGTTTCCTTGAGGCCTAAACAGTAAAAATGACCATATCCCCTATTACTTCCTTCTTTTGAGAATGGAAAAAAAATTGCACGTAAAGAGTATAATGTGTAAAATAAATCCATAGTAAAGAAGTGAAATTCTCAACTATATCTACCATTTTTAAATAACTCCTTCCTTCCCAGAAAATTGGGCACCGAAGCTATTCCACACGTCAAATAATAAAAACATAAACGTGAATGGAATTGAGAAACAAAGTTATTAAACTTTCACACTTTTTTCCTCTCTGCTTCAGTAAACTATCTCACATGTTTCCATTTTTGTTTTCTATCAGTCTGTAAAAAAACAAAAAAACAAAACAAAACAAACAAAAATAAGCTGGAGAAGAGCATGAATTGCGCCCTGTAACAGATGTTGCTTCCCCTCAACTGGCATGTGCCGCCCAGACTGGCATGTGTGCCATCGTACTAATCATGGCACATTATAAGGACCATCGCCTATTTATATATGCCCAAAGAGTTTCTTGGAAACAAATTGGATGGGAAATGTTGCCATAATATTTATCCACTCATGCCTCTTGAACTCATAAACGTAAAGACTATATAAATTCCATACAAGTATAACTACACATTTGTGGTATGAAATTGAGAATGGAGGTCGGAGAACACATTCAGGAGAATCACATGTATAGCATCTTTGGAGTTCATTTCCGTCATACGATTCAGCATCAGTCACTCCCGTGCAGAAGCATGCCTAGGCGTCTTACGGCATCCCGTCTCTGATAATACAAATTTTAATTCAGCTTGACTTTCCTGTTCTCCCTGACATGACAATACGACAGTAAACTAAATGAACTTGTAACCCTTGTAGCACCCAGAATACACTCTTCTGTGGGATTTGTGACCAACCATTGCAAATTAAGAGAACCAAATACAAGTAGTGACATAAGAGCCAGTATATTTTTAACTATAACCTATTTAAAATTTTAAATAAACCCTGAGATAGTGCAAAGGGGGGACAACCCATGTAAGAGCAGATGGGGCAGGTGGTCACTTTCCCAGACCTTCTCCAGAACTCTTTGCTGAATAAACATCTCAGCACAAAGACAACCCAAAGCTGGTTACTCCTCACCAGCCCGCTGCTAGAAGAACGAAATGAGAATCCACCCCAAAACTTGCATGACTTAAGAGAGGCTCAATACCCGCCAGCCCAAGAATTCTCCTTCCTTAACCCCTCCGGGTTTTCAGATCCGAGAGCCATCTCCTCCACCCAGTGAGTGCCACGTTGTTCAAAGGAATATACTTCTCTCTCCCACTACCTGCCTAGTGACTGGCTATTTTAAGACCCATCTCAAGCCAAGAAGATGAGAAAAGGCTCTGCCCCCATACCTCTTCATGCACACACTGCATGAAATAATTACCTGGCCTTTTCCCATTTTGCCAGCAAAACACACCTCCCCCCTGCAGTTGCTGTTTGACCTTAGGAGCCAAATAATTTGCCCCTATATACTTGCTAGCATTGTATGAGTAATGAAATGCAATGACATCCGCAATGCATACACCTGACCCAGTTCTTGGAGGAATTTTATTTATGAAGCTTTATCAGCTCAACTCTTAAGCGGGGGGTGGGTGGGTGGGGTGGGTGGGGTGGGGGTGGGGTGAATATTGTAAAACTATGGAAAAGATAATGGAAACTATTTTTTATACATTACAAAAGTGTAAATTAACACATATTTTCAGACTGAACTATCAGAAATAATGACTCAATGCATATGCTTAAATCAGATACTTTTACCTTAACATGTTAGAATCTTCAGAGTCACAGATATAGTGTGACTGCTAGAATTCAGATGCTATTTGTCTTAACCCATCCTCTACATTTGTATAAATGAGGATCTCTCTCCATGAAGACTCTTAATTGTATTTTTATTATACCCCCCCCATCTCTCTAAAATAAAAAATGGTCCCCAACTGACAAAAATTCTCAAATACAACGTCAATAGAGGGGAATATAAAAGACTCATTTTATTAAACCGCCCTATGAACCTGATCCAGCTGCCACTCCAACAGAACGTACACTTGTAGTCAGACAAGTTGCTCCATTTGACTCCAGTGGTCTCCATAGCTGAGAGAGTGAGTGTAGGTCAACAGTGTTACAGTTTTTTTGCATAATTTCACAAAAAATATTTTCCTTATTGCCTAGTAATAATGACAGAACTGGTATGGGAAACTCTGGTGTTCTGAAGGCAGTTTTTCCAACCCGAGCAAATGGCTCAAAGGGGCCACTTCAGCCCAATTTCAAAATTATGATTGTAAAGGCTACTTCTAGTTTTAAAACAGACCTTCTAGTGGGATTCTATTTTAGGAGAGAAACCCCCCCCATTTTGATGTGAAGCCACTTCCCCAAGGCATTGTAGGGCTGCAAAAAGTTCTTTGTGATTCTTTGAAGCTCATGGGCCCCATGAGTCCAATTACACACATGTTGTTACTTGTATCCCATTTCCCTCAAGTTCTAGTAGCAATAAAGAGAATCTGCCAACAGGGTTCATAGTATGAACAAACCTGTAGTACTGAAATCTTGAAGACTCTACATTTCTTCCTCTCTCTCTCTCTCTCTCTCTTCTCCTCTATATATATATATAATAATAGAAGAGAGAGAGAGAGAGAGAGAGAGTCCTCATTTGTTTTTGTTCATGTAAGACTGTGAGGAGGCAAAAAAGACATTCCTTTTATGCTCTCAAAGGTTGGTAAAGTCCATTTGGGAGCAAAGAAGTTTGGGATGGATGCACGGTCAGGCACCCGCCCAGAGAAGCAGATCTAACCAGGCACACCAAAGGGAGAATAGTGAACAAGAGAAGAACTGAGGGGTGATTATCACAATAGGAAATCTGATGGGATTAGTGGTGTCAAAACCACCAAGCAAATGGTGATAATGTGGAGGAGCTTAGAATGGAAGTTAGATTGCCAGCATGGGGGAAATGGAGTTTGGAGTAGAAGACTGCTTCTAAAATGTAAAGACAAATCTCTAGGGTTTAAATTAAAAGAAATGTGAATAAAATCCGGGACATTTTAGGGGGGGGGATAGAGCATTTGAACATGGCCCAGAACTACAGCTGGAATCCCCCCCAGCCATTTTGAAGAAAAGAAAGGGGATTTTCACTGGGATATCTCAGAAGCAGATCCTAAGTGGTTACATTCTTTTACTCCCAACAGAGCCAAAGATCTTGTGTAGGGCATGAAGGAACCATAATGCTGAATGATGCATAATATTATAGAGGCACATGTGTGGAAGATCATATAAATCTTGTTTATTATACAGTTAAACTGACTTCTATTGGCTCAGGACAGAGAAATCTGTATCCTATATTTTTCAGATTTACTACATAAAGCAGACATAAGGTGTCAGAGGAACTCTGGTGAGTAGAAACTCCTTAAAAATACACTTACCACACACTTACCACTGCTCCTCTCCCCTGTCTTGTAACCAGGAATATTTGAAAGTATTTTGCCAAAACACCATATGCATCGATTAATCATTTAATGACTTAGGGAGCTGGGAATGTTTAGCCTGGAAAGAAGGTTAAGAAGAGGTATATGAAGCCCTGTTTAAATACTGAAGGGATCTCATATTGAGGAGGAGCGAATTTGTTTTCTCTGCTGGTCCAGAGACTAGGACCCGGAGCAGTGGATGCAAGCTACAGGAAAAGAGATTCCAGCTCAACATTAGGAGAACCTCCTGACGTAAGGGCTGTTCGACAGTGGAACAAATGCCGTTGGAGAGTGTGGAGTCTCCTTCCTTGGGGTCTTGAAACAGAGGCTGATGGCTAATCTGTTTGGGGATGCTTGAACTGAGATTTCCTGCAAGGCAGGGGTTGGACTGGATGGCCCTTGTGGTCTCTTCCAACTCTATGATTCTATGATGTTTAATCACACTCTCTCTTAAAGAGTACTATCCCAGTGTGACTCCTCTAGCAGCCTCCTGTTGCAATGCTGGGATTGGCAGTTTTAAGGAGCTGAAACTTCTCTGGTCTGAGAATCTAAACCCCTCCTTAAAACGCCATCCCAGCATGCAACAGGAGCAGCTAGAGGAGTCACACGGGAATAGTAACCTCTTTTAAGAAGCATAGTGTGATAAACATCAATGAGTCTATGATCTATCATTTGTTTCTAAGATAGAAATAATTTTTAAAAAAACCAAGAGAGTCAAAAACCATTTTCATCATTGCCAGGAGATCCTGGCAAGGAATCTTGGATTCATAGATCTTTCACACATTTGAGACTTATTCAGACAAAATTTGCATGGGCACTTTTTCCCACAGAAAGCATACAGTGCGCACTGTGTCACACGTGGGCGCGCCTTACTTGGCTTTCAGAATATACTGAAAGCACGTGCTGGGAGGGGGCGGTGCATTCCAAAAGGAGTCATGTGCATGCACGCTGTTGCACCACCACAACCACTGGTGGCATAGAGCTCCATGCATTTAAATGGGGCTCGAGCATAGGCAGAATTCCCTTTACATGGGCCGTCCGGAATGGATCCCCCATGTAAAGGAAGGGGCAGACTGTATTTTTCTGATCAGAAGACAACATTTATGTGTACAAAATGCGGGGTGTTTTTGTGCATATACTGTTTTTCACAATTATACAAATGTACAAAAATGCATTAAAACAACCCACATAAAATGAATTCCAGGTTTATTCAGACAAACAGCGTGAGACAATCAAACCCTAACTCCAGTCCCAGGACATCATCAAAAACATTTCCAGAACCTGGTTATGTATCTTCCACTGACACGCAGTATAAAACAAAAGCTAGGTGTGGCAAATTTGGATCAACCTAAAATCGAATGGCCTTTATCCATACAAATGGGTAAGAGAAGCTGGTACGTATATGTACACCTTTTTAAGTTTTTTTTTTTTTGGGGGGGGGGCTTTTTTTTTTTTTACAAAAAGGACTAAACAGCCATAGATAGTGTTGACTTGTCAGGCTCCCATGCAATGGACTACTCACTGACTCTAGTTAGTACTAAAACTGGATTTATATGGTGATGTTTGCATTATAAGATGGTCTTTTTGATATGTAAACCATTATACTGTTGATTTGTTCATATGATGAAATTGTTATGTGATGAAATAAAAAAAATACATAGAACTTTATATTTGATTCAGATGTGTTTGGGTTTTTTCATTCTTTTTTAAAATAGAATCTTAAATCATTTACATCCCCTTCCAGTGGGAAGTTATAAAAAAAACCATACCACGTTTGTTTATTCTTTTAAGGTTTCAGTTGATTTGAAAAACTGAGTTGGATTGAATTTCCTGCCAATAATAATACCATCTGCAAGCAGAATGGAAACTAGAATGGTCCCCTGAGGCCTTCAGAACTCCATACGACTGCATGCATTATGCACTGCCATGTTTCAAACTGTTTAAGGACGCATTACATGTGCCACTTTCCATATTTTTAATGTGCACAATGGTTGGAGGCAATGATAGTTTCCTTACCTCTTTCAGAAATAAGGGTGGGGGGGGGGAGGTCTGGTACTGTAGCCCCAAGTTTTTTTCTTCTATCCAGCTTCTAATGGAAAAAGCATCCTTCTTAAAATTTCTTTGTCCTGTTTTCCTACTGCCTAGTCAGAACTTAGAAAAGTACTTCCTTGAATAAACATCTAGTAACCAGGTTGACTGGGAGTCTGGTATTTATATCACCAAAAGTAACTTTTCCAAGTTACTCCTCTTTGTTGTGTTGACTGCCCTCCCAACCTTGACTTCTGGTGAATGCTGTGAATCAGGCATCTCCAAGAATCATAGCATCAATAGAAATCCTGAACTGGAAGAGACCATAAGGACCTCCATTCAAACCCCCATGACCATGCAGGAATACCAATCAGAGCACTTCTGACAGATGGTCACCCTACCTCGTTTAAAACCCTCCAAAGAAGGAGAATCCACCACTCTCTAAGGCAGCCTTATTCAACTGTCAAAACATTTCTTAACATCAAGAAGTACTTCCTACCTTAGATTGGAATCTCTTTCCTGTAGATTTGAATAATTATTCCAGTGTGCAAATCTTGCTCCTCATCCACTGACATCCTTTCAAATACTTCAACAAATGGCTATCCTGCCACCCTTAACCTGGGGGGAGTGGTCAGGTCAGCATTCTTCTCTC
>NC_056522.1:195015622-195044849 GCF_019175285.1 Sceloporus undulatus | reverse complement strand
GGGGGGGAGTGGATCAGGTCCAGCAGTTCTTCTCTCCCTCTGAGGTCTAGGCCAAGGCAGATGGACCGGAGGGAGGGCTCTTTTTCTTCAGGCTTTCCCTGATGGAGCTGGGCCAGCCTATTCTCTCCCTCAGAGGCCGAAAGATGACAGTTAAGGAGCCTCTTTCTTCAGGCTAGCCCTGATGGAGATATGTTTAGCCCTATATAAACCCTGAGTTTTCAGACCTTCCTTGCACTTTTGAGTTGGGTTTTCTGAGCCTGAGTTCTTTGAGCATTGTGCTCCGCTGAAATCACTGAGCTAAACTAAGCTCTCACTGTTACCGGGTCGCAAGTTAGCATTCACTCGCTTGAACTCAGCTCTTAAGCCTCCGCAGCCATCCTTTCACTTCCGTGGCCGTGATTCACTATCCATCCAAGCTGCATCAGACTTCCAGGAGAAGACTTCTAAGGTAATATTCCCTTGCAGTGCCTCTCCTCAAGCCCATCCCCCCGAACTCACCCCTCCCTTGCTATAGCATTGAGTGTGTGTGTGTGTTCCCCTTTTGCTGTGTGACTTTAATAAATGTTAGTAGTTTAATTGCACCTAGTGTATCAGCATCTCTTTCTCTTGGGTGATGTGCTGGCGACTTCCGGTATATACTTTGGGACACAATCCAGGAACATGGTGTTGTTAGGGCCACCTCTCGGCAATATTTTGAGCTAATTAAAATTCCCCTAATTTGATCCTTCCTAACACCCCCCTCTAGAGATGCCCCTGTTTGACCACATCTTTTTTGAATTGTGCTGTCCAGAAGAGGACACAATATTTTGGGTGAGGTCTGACCAAAGTAGAATACAGTGGTCCTATTTCTACCATCAGTCAAGACACTATACTCCTATTGATGCAGCCTAGAATTTCATTGACTTTCTTAGCTGCCACATCACATTGCTGACTCATGTTCAACCTCTGGTCCACTTAGGGGCTGAACAGATTGCCCCTAAGGGGTGGCCTACAGCCACATCTTTCATTGCCGGATCAGGGCTGTGGCAACTACATGCCACTGTCCCAATCTGGCATTTCCATGGCCCAAAAAGAAGCCACAAAAATTGCACATGAAAAGGGCACCGTAATTATGGTGGTGGTGGCTTTTCACCACTTCTTCAGTGCAGCGCATGTAAGCGCTGTGCCAAAGATGCAGAGTGACACCACCCACTGTCTGGTCAGGAGGGTGGCATGGGAGTAGCATGGGGCAGCATGGGGGTGAAGTCCGGGTGGCCATACCTCCATTCTGCCCTGAGGCTGGCTCTTTATGCCGATCTGTTGAGGCCCTAAGACTCCTAGATCTTTTATATATATATATAAAATTTATTCGGTCATTGACCAGCAAGTACAAATAACAATCAAATCACAAAAGCCATAAATAAGCTTGCTTATAAAAACTTCTAAATTGTACTAAAATTATACATTGCAAGAAGATAAAAGATAAAATATAGTTATTATACACAGAATGCGAGCACAAAGAACAAAACGGATGCCTTATAGCCTAGATCTCATTCATATGTACTGCTGTCAAGCCTGGTGTCATCCAGTTTATATCTGGGCATTTCATCTTTACTGCCCAAGTGAATCTCCTATGGGTTTTAGTCCAAACTTTAAAGAAGGTTTCCCAAACTCTCCCAAGGCTTCAGCCCTTTGTAGCACTCTTTTAAAACATGGGCGACAACCTAAAGTGTGTTCACTGGCCCACTGATATAGAAGCCACCAGACACCACTAAACAAGACCTGCTTCAGGTTTTGTACATGGGATTCCAATTCGAGATAATAACAGAATCAGAGTTGTAAAACAATGTTTTTAAAACTGAGGCGATTTGTTTATTTGATGGGGCTTAAGTATGAGGAATTCCACACAGTAAAACCTGGGCAAATGAACAAATGTGGGAAAGGGATGGGGAATCTTATTTCCCCAACATGTTCATTTCAGTTTGCTATTGTTCTGCCTCCTACATTTTTGAGGTTCTGATAATTGTCTTTCATTACAGTACCACCTGGAATGTTCTTTGCTAAGTTTTGCAAGGATATAATAAATATACCACCAATATCACCACAACACACAATTAGAACTGTTACATATGCCACTTTAGGTCTTATAGTGAATGATGTTTTTGTACTTCTAGGAGCAGAAACAAAGTGGCCCTGTAAACAACCCAGTGTGTGGTCATAAAAAGCTTTCCTATATATATATATATTTGGGGAAGATATAATGGTTAGAGGAACATCTATGGCACCCTCTTCGATGAAAGTTAGGTCTCTGGAACTGTCACTTTAGGTCTTATAGTGAATGATGTTTTTGTACTTCTAGGAGCAGAAACAAAGTGGCCCTGTAAACAACTCATTAGTTTTTTGTTAAGTACATATTGATTGTGTGTGTGTGTGTGTGTGTGTGTGTGTGTGTGTGCATGTACATGAACTGTAATTTAATCAGCTCTCTTTAGCAAATCATTAAACAGAGTCTGTGAACACCTAGAAGGCAATGCCATAATCACAAAAAGTCAACATGGGTTTCAGAGAAACAAGTCATGCCAGACAAATCTGATCTCTTTTTTTGATAAAATTACCAGATTGTTAGATGAAGGGAATGCTGTGGATATAGCATATCTCGATTTCAGTAAGGCCTTTGACAGGATTCTCCATGACATTCTTGCAAACAAGCTTGTAAAATGTGGGCTAGACAAAGTAACTGTTACATGGATTTGTAATTGATTGACCAGCCGAACCCAACGGGTGCTCAACAATTGCTCCTTTTTATCCTGGGAAGAAGTGACTAGTGGGGTCCCACAGGGGTCTGTCCTGGGCCCAGTGCTATTCCAAATCTTTATCAATAACTTGGACAACAGAATTAGGGGCATATTTATCAAATTTGTAGATGACACCAAATTAGGAGGAGTACCTAAAACCCCAGAGAACAAGATCAAAACTCAAAATGACCTGAATAAACTGGAAAACTGGGCCAAAGCTAACAAAATGATATTCAACACAGAAAAATGTAAGGTATTGCACTTAGGACAGAAAAACAAAATGCACAGATATAGGATGGGGGACACCTGGCTTAAGGAGACTACATGTGAAAGGGATCTAGGAGTCCAAGTAGACCACAAGTTGAACATGAGTCAACAGTGTGATGACAATTTAAAAAGGATGTTGAGAAACTAGAGCATGTCCATTGGAGGGCAACTAAAATAGTGAAAGGTCTGGAAACCATGCCCTATGAGGAACAATTTAGGGAGCTGAGGACATTTAGCCTGAAAAAGAAAAGGTAAGATGTAATATGATAGACCTGTTTAAATATTTGAAGGGATGTCATATTGAGGAGGGAGCAAGCTTGTTTTCTGCTGCTTGAGAGAACAGGACCCGGAACAATGGATGCAAGCTACAGGAAAAGAGATTCCACCTCAACATTAGGAGGAACTTCCTGACAGTAAGGGCTGTTCGACAGTGGAGTGGAGTGGAGTCTCCTTCCTTGGAGGTCTTTAAACAGAGGCTGGGTGGTCATCTGTCGGGGATGCTTTGACTGAGAGTTCCTGCATAGCAGGGGCTTGGACTGGATGGCCCTTGTGGTCTCTTCCAACTCTACGATTCTATGATTCTATGATTCTATATGTATATATTACACTACAATGTATGTTACAAAACATTATTTGAAACACATCCATTATAGTCTAGTCTATATAATATATATTATGCATGCTATTTAGCATATATCGTATAAGGAATTGTAACATATACTTACAGTTATCAGAAGTTCTTGTTTTCTGTGTGCATGTGTGCATTCACGTGTACATCTATGTGCATGTATGTATGCATGCATGCATGTGTACACATGTATGCATGCATGTTTGTGCATATATATGTGTTGCTGCTGCTATTGTTGTTGTGTGCCCTTAAGTCATTTGCGACAAATGGCAACCTTAAAGTGAATCTAACATGGGCTTTTCTTGACAAGATTTGTTTGGTTGCCTTTGACTTCCTATGAGGCTGACACACTGTAACCTCTCCCATGGTCACCCAGTAGATTTACATGGCCAAGCCTGGCTTGAACTCTGGTCTCCCAGTGCCCTAGTCTACCACTCAAACCACTGCACCACACTGGCTCTTGATTTATGTCATAGGAAATAATGCATATCCCCTTATAAGGTTGTGATGGGGGCATATGACTTTGCTGGTCTCTGGGTAAGAGAGACCAGCAAGTAAACAGACGTCACATGCCCAAGGTTCATTTGAAGAGACAAGGAGGCAAGGCTTAGGCTATTCAAGACCTGCCCACCCTGCTCTCTCTCTCTTTTGCTTTGTTAGCTGAGAAGAGGTGACGGTTTCGGTGGTGGGGATTTTTCTGGCAGCTGCATCGGGGCTTTGAATCGGCAGCTTTAGTCACCATCTCAGGCTTGAGTGGTGAGGAGAAGGGCCAGTGGGATGGAGCCAGAAGGGTGCCGGACAGTCGGACTTCCTGGTGAGTTATCAGTCAGGTGGTGATGCTCAACTCCCCTTAGCTGGATGGCTCTGCTCTGGAGGGTTGTGGGTTGAAGGCTTGGGAGCCCAGGGCCTCTTGTGGAAGCCTTGCAGCCTTACTGTGGTGCAGTGGATCAGAGCCTATGGGGCCTGATGCCTCCCATCAGGGGTCATCTTAGGCCTTTGGACCTCTTGGGGCCTTGCTGCATGGTGGGTGGGTGGCCTAAGGGGCCCAATAGCCCCCCGTTGGGGACAACCTTGGGCCTTGCCCTTGCCTTGTGACCTATGGGGTCTGATAACTCTCTCCCATCTGTTAGGTCTTGCTGCGTGATAGGCATGGCCTTCGGGGCCTGATAGCCACCCCCATCGTGGACAATTTTGAATGGGGGAAGTCTTGTGATTTTAGGTCTCATGGCCCCTTGAGGGCAATATTGGGAATTTAGGCCTTTTGCAGCCTTGCAAGGTGGGCAAGCAGCCTATGGGGCCTTAGGCCTTTTATAAGGAGCCAACCTGGGCTAATTGGGCTTGGTGTTGTCTTACTGGTGGGACGCTGGAGAGCAGGTTATACTCTCAGCCTCAGGGGATTTGTGCTCATACCCTTCCACTTTCTGAGGTTTGGTGTGCACTCTATCAGCCTTAGAGGAGTTGGATCTAATATATGGTGTCTTTTCAACCCCTTCCTCCACTCCCTAGGTTTCTGGGAGGGACCAGTTTAGCATTATCATGACTCCAAAGAAAGGGCGGATTGACCCAAGAAGTAAGGGCCTGCCTCTAAGACAATGTCCAAGCAACCACAAGTGGTTCTTTCATCTTTGGATGATGAGGATGCTGTTCCATGGGAATCCCTGTTGCCCTGTATTCTGGCATTGGAGGTACTGAAGCATTAGAATCAAGAGGCTGAGCATCCACCTGCCAATCTTGCATTCTCTCTCCTTTTCTTTGTTCACCCACCCTCTCGCCTCTACTGCAGTGAGATTTTCTAGTTACTTCAGGGGCAGGTAGGAATTTTCTCCCCTTTCCAAAGGTTGTGTTTTTGTTTGTGTTCTTTTGCCTACCCACATTGTTGTTAGGGGACATGGACAATTGGCTAGTGCGTGGTCATAAAAAGCTTTCCTATATATATATTTGGGGAAGATATAATGGTTAGAGGAACATCTATGGCACCCTGTTCGATGAAAGTTAGGTATCTGGAACTGTCACTTTAGGTCTTGAGACTAAAGTGGTAGCAATAGAAACTGGCCTTGGGGCTGGTCTAAGATTTAAACCCTCACTTAACTCTTGTGAGTTAAGTGAGAGGGTCTTTGGTTGGAGAAAATCCTCTGCTGATAAAGAGGTTTACATACAACCTAAAACAAGGGCTAATGCATAGCTACCACCTTCAGCTACTTTATACACTTCAGTTACTTTATTCACTTGATGCCAGACTTTCCCAACCAGATGCAGATTTTTCTCCAACACCACAGATTTAGGCAGGCTACTTTGCAAGTTGCAAAAGAGCTTTTGCAAGGCAATATTTGATGCTCTATATCCCAGTTGTTTTTCAAGCCTAGTAATTTGTTTTCTTTCTTTTTTTCAAAACTTCCATGTCCCCTTGCAGAGAGAGAGAGAGACAGAGAGAACAATGACAAGAAAGACCATTGCTCTACATTTCCGTATCATGATATTCACAAATATGATTCACTGCCATGAGTTATATTTGGCTGTTCTAGAAGAACAAAAAGGGTGCAGTTTTTTTTCACCTCCACAAGGAACATATGTAATATTTCTGATTTGATGCTCCCCCCTCAACCCTATGTACTCACCAATAATTGTTTTCCTCAGGCTCAGCATGTGCATGGAAGCCTGATGAAAGAAATTACTCAGGCTACAAGTGGCTGATTCATCTGTCCCAGGAGAGAGACCCACACAGTATGAGAAGGAGGCAGAGGCCTTCCTTCTTTCCTGCCCCAGTGGCTGTTTAGTTTATACACTCACAGAGCACATGTTGCAAAAATATGAGCCACCCTCCTCTTCCCTGCATATGTTCTAAGCGCAGACTTTCCAGAGTGAGGCATATGGTTTCCAGAAACAAGGATCATAACCCAGGGATGAACAAATTTGTTGGCTTCACACCCTCCCATGTTCAGATTTTTAACCACAAGACTTTTCCACTGAATTTATGAAGAAAAGTGTGAATTTTTGGAAAGTATTTTTTTAAAAAAAATCAACCGAACAAAATTCTCACCCATCTGACCATCCATATTACACTTGTGTGACTCTTCCCAACATGCATAGGACCAAATGATATGTGATTGATATGCAGCCATTAAAGAGCAGGAGCCTTTTGAGAAGAAAGAGGTGGAAATCCCAACTGAGGACTGCAAACGTGGCTGAATGCAGAAGGACAGACTTTTAAACTGGAGTGGATGAAGTGTGGCCTTCTTGCAGCCCCCATTCCCCAACATTTCAAATCGTTTGTTCACAGACAAGCCCCCCAACTTGGAGAGCCATTTTGTCAGATTTAGATCCCCATCA
Source organism: Sceloporus undulatus (assembly GCF_019175285.1). NCBI lineage: Eukaryota > Metazoa > Chordata > Lepidosauria > Squamata > Phrynosomatidae > Sceloporus > Sceloporus undulatus. Next base: position 195,037,853 of record NC_056522.1, on the reverse strand, counting down.
GGACACTTTAGACTGGTGAGGGGTGTCTTTTGCAAAACCTAGACTTGACTGATGGTCCTCTCCTTTTCAGAAGGTACCCTCTCCTGGGACTAATACATGCCAGGGAGATTACAAAAATGGCAAAATTACTCCTTCTGAAGCATGAGAAGGATTTCCAGTAAAAATGAAAAAGAGGATTGGGCAGAAGTGCAATCCTCCTGTATCCGTGAGCGGCCCCTGGACCTGGGCAACTATTCACCTTAGCTAAGTGACAGTTTCATTTTATCCAACATTTGGAACTTTCTATTACAAATTCTTTCTGTCAAGTTTCTGAATAAATATCCAAATTATGATTTGTTTATGGAAAAGAGGAACCAAATGAAATTCTCATCCCTTCCTAATCTGGCTATATCTGCTCCTTCCCTGGAGTTTTGTTCCATCCTTTTTGGGCTCAAACACATCTTCCTGCATTCTTTTTCTCATTTCTTATTTAAATATTTTTTCTCCTGTTATTTCAGCCTCCCCCAACCTTGTTCCTTGATATATATTGTAAAACAGCTCTCTTTATCCTCATTGCCATCCTCATGGGGACTTTTGCTTCATTGTTTGTTTCAAGGAAACACGTCATATGCCTATAACAAAAAAACAAGCACCCTAACCCTACACTAAATGTCAACAGTGAAGGACTACAAGAATAGGCCAATACCTTTTGGTGACGCCTCAGTTGTAGTAGCAGAACTCTGAGCAATCACCCGCTAAATGAGAGAGTATAGCAGCAGACAGCAGTGCTCAAGTTAGGAAGCAATGGCTCTTTTTGTCCCCATAATTCTTCCAACAAGTAGCTGATTTTATGGCAGTGTGCTTCATGAGAAGAAGGGCTTGATAGAATTTCTCCTCTCCTTTCTTAACAGCAGAGTTGGTTCTACACATGTAGGGGTTGTCATGAGACAAATTCCCAAATCCATATTGAGATGCCTTTAAAACAATAATTATGGGGGATACCAAAGGGGGACAAAAAATCTGTCAAGGTGTTGAAACCACAGGTTTCTTCATCAGCCAAACATGTTATTAAAAAGCATGCAAGTGAAAGTCAATGAGAGTGTTGAAGTCACATCTTGATATGATACATGAGGAAAAGTCTGCAAGTTATATTCATACAATTCTACTTATCAAGACTTGTCCCAAATGGCCCTGGGCTTGCTGGAAATGTGAAGTGAAACAAACAAACAAGCAAACAGCTCAACAATGATGAAATGGGGTTCTGGATTTGAGAATACAGAGACACATATAAACCTCTAAACCTAAAACAGTCTCAGCAGTGGACCAGAGAATAACCACTTCTTTAAAGCATCTCTTTAGTTATCAGTCATGTTTGGGTTAGGAAGTCAAGGTTATTCATGCCACACAGTTCTTCTCAAAGACAGCTACCTACCTTGGTGGATATAAGAACTTCCACATTTGGAAAATGGGAGATGGATAATATGAGTGAAGGCGAAAATTCAAGATGATCAGATAGCCGTTTTTAAAATTGCTGAGAGTGATGTGAAAGATATCGCTTCCCATGGTGATAGATTTCTTTCATTCCACTTTTGCCTCTGGCCAGCAGGGTTTTTGAAACAATAGAAAACCTTGCAAAACCTGTTTGCCAGAAGTGAAATTTGGATGAATGTACATAGCATGAACAACAATTTCTCTTTCAGACTCTCCAGGGGATGCCTACCTGTTGTCTAAGGCATCAACAACAACACTCTTGTCATGGAGCTTAAAGATAAATGCATCAGATCCATTTTTGCTGACATTAAGTCCATTTTGTCCCACTTCTTCATCATACTCTGACTACTTCCCCATCCCCCAAAGTCTGCTGGTTATTTTTCCATATTCTAATATGTGCATTTTGTTCAGTACTGAGAAAGTCATATTGCTTTAGCTATGCATGGATGTGTAATTTTATAGAGGTTAGCTTCAATTAAAATATTTTGGACATATGGTCAACCTACATTGACCCCTTTCTGTAACCAGAACAGTGGTTTATGGGATGCTAATATTTTGGGATTTGCTGAAACACTTCAAATCATTCAGAGACTCTTACAAAGCCCTGGAAGGGCACAGATATCACCCCATAAATCAGATTGGTAGTGGTGTGGAATTGTTGAAGTGCCTGGCAAGGACTGGGAATCTTTGAGTTCACATCTCTCTCTCAAGGATGAAGTGTCTGGCTGACCTGGGAGCTGTTGTGATCACTCAGTCTAGCCTATTCTTCCCTGGTGGGTTATACTGAGGATAATATGAAGATGAGAACCTTGGACTCTAAGTACCTTGGAAGTAGAAATACCCTCCATACATACATAGGAAGGCAGACACAGAGCAAGCAACACTTTCTCAACGCAAGAGGAAGGCAATGGCAAACTGCCTCTGAATAATCTTGCCAAGAAAAATAATAATTGGTTATTGTATAAGGAAGTGCAACATGTGTGTTGTTTGTAATATGCAATCTATATTTAATGTGATTTAATTGTTTTTAAATTAAAGTTTTAATTACATATCTAATCCTTTTTAAACATTGTAACAAATTTTGTTATGTTGTTTTTACTCTTATTGTAAGCCACTTTGGGTCTCATATTGGGAGAAAGGTGAGCTATACATCAAAACCAAATCAGTCAATCAGTAACAACCCTTGATAGGGTCACTGTAAATTGTAGTTGACTTGAAGGCTCACAACAATGAAAGCATTTTGTTGCAAAACTATGGAATTGAACTGTGGTTGGAATCTTAGGTTCTTGGCTCACATTGCATTACTCATGCTGTCTGGATGCATTGGGATAGTTGCTGCAATGTCCAGGCTAGCTCCTGTTGAGGGTAAGTAGTTGTACTCTTGAAGAGACAAGTTGCATTGTTGGAGTGTCCTCTGTAGTTCCCCACCTCAAGGAAATCTGCAAATTTGAGGTGAATGTGACCTTCAGGTCTTTGTAAAAGGGTAGAAAGATCTAAGCAAGTTGTGAAGAGGAAAATAGACATATTTGAGAAGGTAGTCCTGTTTGCTGGGATATTTTTGACAATTTACGGAATACTTTCCAAGTACGTCCACAACATCACTGAGGGCTCATCCCTTGAATATATCTAGGATTTTGGGCTTAGTGGATTTTAACCGTATGACAAAAAGGCAATAAAAATGAGATCTTCTTTTAAAATGTGCCAAAAGAAAATTTATATTGGTAATGTAGCATTATGCTGTGCTTTCAGACAATGGATCATTATCCAAGATTCCCCTAGTCTCTGTACAATTCACTGACCAAATAAATATACAAATATAATTATGGTGATTTGTCCATTAAAAACAGAATATTTGCAAAGAAGCTTCAGTCAACAGCATGGAGCTCTTGATATAAACACATAAGAATGATTCACATTTATAATACTGTGCTATTCTCTGGGATACAAAAAACTGTTCAATTGTCCATAATTTGTAACTGAACACTGCAGGAATTTGGTTTGAGGCATTACAAATGTTATGCTCAGTATAATAAATCTGATGCTGTAATGCTTGGCTGCAAGGTGTAATCTAACCAAGGACCAATTTTAATGTTTTCAATGACTGGCTATGAATTCCTTACTCAGACTGACCTCTCTTTCGATTTTCTCTGCCTCTTTTTATCAAAAGGTACAATCAGAGTAAAATCACTGTATGCCTTTTTTAAGCCATGTTAACATCTCCAAACAAGAGATGCATTTTAAGTCACGTTGAACATTGGAGGGGGAGGCGGATAAGTGCATTGTTCTAATTGTGCATTTTATTTTATATCATCTTTTGTTATTGCACTCAGTCTCTCCTTTCCCTGTAGATTAACTGTCCTTCCTGAAAGATGACAATCCTGAAGAAAGTTTACTTTCCTATTTTGATAAAATTTAGATGTATCAAAACTCCTGGCAACGCCTAACATTACAGGAATGAACTAGTGAACTTTACTACTACAACAAAAAATTCTCCTCCTTTTTTCAGCATGCACCCATCCTCCCCCATCATGTGCAACAAAAACAATTGCTCTGGGTGGTTTCTCAACTTTTGGTGGAAATAAGAGAGGAGTGAATACAGAACAGACCCTGGAGTCTTTTTACTGATGGATATTATTTCACTGGAGAAAACATAGGAGATGTCATTCTATTTGGGCAATAATAAGCCACCTATATGGGAACCTGCTGAGCTGTGGAAACTCACTGGATGGCCTCGGGCAAGTCATTCTCTCTCAGCTCAGAGGAAGACAATGGCAAACCCTGGAGAATAAATTCTTGCCAGTAAACCGGTACGAGAAGGTGACCATAAGTCAGAGCTGACTGAAAGCACTTATCAGCAACAGATGTAGAAAACAGGGAACATAGTGTTTTGATTTATTTTTTTTTTACTTTTTTTTTTAAAAAAGATTCCAAATACATGAATAGCAGCGAGCCAAAGAAAACTGGGTATTAATACAACAAAAAAGTATTGGGATTTGTTCATGGGGAAAGAAATGCAAGACACAGCAGACGTGTAAGCTTTAGAAGGTGTATATGAGGGCAAAGGAAATTAAGTCATCCAGATGACATCCATAATGAATTTAATATTGTGAAGTGTTTGGAATGCACTCACTGTACTTGGTAAGATAACAGGAACCACATCTCTTCTTTAAATGTGTTCAAAAGCAGTTGAGAGCTCCTGGCTCCCTCCACCTCTTTCCATTATACAGGAATATCAGGTGTTGAAGCAGGCATCTCATTCAGCAAAAAATAATATTAACACCTTAGCAGTAAAGCAGACCTGATTACTTACCTAATCTACAAAAAACAATAACCACACATGAAACAATTTCAAATCCTGGCATAAAACAAACTTTATTGGGTGATTTACCTACTTTCCAGGAAGATGTAGGATAAAGAGGAGAAACCACATATGTTACCTTCCCCTAAGATTCTTGGAGGAAGGTGGGATGATAATAATATTTTGCTAATGTTGTCAAAGGAAATGTTCAACACAGAACATCATAAACTCCAATTTATTTCTGTATTTCATTTTCACTGGCATGCTGACACACTGCCATGCTGAAGTTAACTAAAGAAATCAACCATGAAAAAGCATGACAAATGCAAAATTGTTATTCTTACCAGCGACAAAGTGACAGTTCCTGGTGACTCAAAGAAGAGAGACCTCCAATCACTGTCATCAACTGCCTGCTCAGGTCTTGAAGACTCAGGACTAGGGCTTCCTGATTAAATCTATCCATCTGGCATATGTCCCCTCTTTTCCTGCGGCATTCTAACTTCAAGAAGAAGTTGTTGTGTGACTCAAGTCATTTGCAATTTAGGCAACCTCAAGGCAAACCTAACATGGGGTTTCTCAGCAAGATTTGCTCAAATGAGGTTTGCCATTGCCTTCCCTTGATGTTCAGGTGCATGTCACTTTTCCCTAGGTCACCAGTGATTTGCATGGCCAAACAGGAATCAAACAAAGATCTACAGAGTCATAGTCCAACATTGGTCATCAACTGCCCTGCCTGAGGTCTTACAAAAACAGGGCAGCCATGGCTTCCTGGACGATCAATCATCCACTGAGTGTGTCTCCCTCTTGGCCTACTGCCTTTACTTTAGTAGGCATCATTTTTCCCCCAATGTGTCATATTGTTTCATGAAATCAAAACTGCAACTTGCTTCCACAGCTTAGGAACAGCCACTGTTGCAGACATGGTTCTGACTCCTAACTTTGCTTCTTGCTTGCCTGGCATTAACTGCTTGAAGAGATTTCACCTGTCATCTATTGAGGCTTCTCTTTCTTTTTGGCATCAGGTAGTGTCTGTTTTATTCCTCCTGATGATACTCTGGCTTCAGACAGAGTTCTCTTCTGGATCCTGGTCAATTAGGTCTAATAGGCAAAACTATTTTTTTTACATTATCTTTAAATTCTATAGGGATGTTTTCAGGTTGTATTTTGGCATGATGGCTAAATTAGTATCCTTCTTTAGCTTTATTCTAATTTTATTATTAGCAGTTCATGACCTATGTTACAGCTGCTCCTGGTCGTTTTTTCAGAGAGAATGGTTCTTCTCCATCTTCTGTTTCCAATGATGTAGTCTATTTGATTTCCATATTGGCTGTCAAGTGATATCAATGTGACAGTTGCCTCTTTGGTTGTTGAAAAATGGTGTTTGTAATGAACAACTGTTGGCCTCATACATTACAGTCAGTCACTCTATTGCTCCATTTTTTTATCTTAGGCCACATCTTTGCTACATTTTTTTTGTTTCTACTGTTTCCTACTTTTGCATCCTATCATCAGATTAATAAGTTCTATTTTGGTGTGTGATCTGTTTACCCCTAGACTCAGCATAGAATATCTTAATTCTTTTTCTGCTACCTCTGAAGTTGGAGCATAAACTTGGATTAGGATTTTCTGAAGCTTTGATATTATTTAGTCAGAATTTGCATTGTATCCTTTGACTGCTTTAGATACATCAATCCTCACTGTAAATTCCTCCCCATCATTCTTCCATTTCCTGAGTAAAACACAGTGTAATTATTTGACTCAGAATGTGCAATTCCTGTCCATTTAGCTCTCTCACTCTAATGTTTTTATGTTCCATTTCTTGTTTTACTATGTTTAGGTTCCCTTGGATTACTGTTTCTCACATTCCATTGTTCTTATAATGGTGCTTTGGACTTTTTCTTTCATCTCTGAGCATATCAATATTGAAGTCTTTTGGTCTGAGTCCAAGGCATCATTAGCTACATTCACTACTGCAGCTGTGCTGTGCTTGCTCCAGTAAACCACTGAGTGCCATCCACATGGGAGTTTCATTTTCTGGCACTATCACTTGTTTCATTTTTATCATCTCATCATGGTGTTTGTGGTAAAGGATATTCAAAAGGGGCTTACATGTCTCTTTCTCTGCAGAGTACAGTTAGCTATGGTGACTCGCCATTGTCACTACTACTCTTGCTGCCAGTAGCTGACTGGCCACATTTAGTCTGACTGCTCAGCAAAAACTTGTGTGACTGGGACACCTACCAACAGCACTGCTGCCATCAGTATAACCTCTTGCCTCATAGGAGCAAACAATGCCACCACCATGGAAAGGTGGTGTCAATGGTGGTATACAAAAAACATACTCAAACAAAAATAAGACCTAGGTGATTAAATATATATTACCCCCTTTTTCTCAAGAGAATCTAGTCATTTAATCAGTAAAAATAAACAAACAACAATATGTCCTCTGCTACAAATAATTTGTATGGCATACCTTCAGAGTTGAGGGATTTACTCACTGGTGAGACCTGAAAGCAGCAACACCCTGTTTCCAGTTTCAAGTCTAAATAAACTGCAAGAGGAATTGCTGTAATGCAATGTAATGTAATGTAAGCCTGAACCAGAAAGAAAGAAAGAAGAAAAAGAAAAAAGAAGAAGAAAAAAAGAAAAGAAAGAAAAAAGTGAAATTCTCAGAGAGTCAAAACCACCAAGCCTCATACAGCTTTCACATGATTGAGTTATCTGGCAGGGGAATTAGAAAAAAAGAGGAAAATCTATTGGCTATAGGAAATATGATACATTTACTCTCAGTGCTACACCACACACATTACTGTCAAGCCTGTGGTTTCTCTGCAAGAACAGAACTCACACAATTGAGCCACTTTGGGAACAAAGGCGAAAAAAATTCATGGGAAGATTTTGGCACAATCATAGACTCATTGCTCATTTAGAAATCTGTCCGCCTTACCCAGTTTCAAGATGGGAGGTTCAGCTTTCAGTAATCCCACTATGAACTAGCCAGTAGTATTCTAAAATCAATTTTAATTATTGCCTGATATGGTGTTGATTCAGCCTCATAGATGAGGGGCTGTTCATAGGGCCTGCACAGCAAGTAGGAGGTAGCTTTTATATCAGGAGGGCAGTGAATTCAGTCCAGATGTAAGTCTTAAATTTAAAGGAGCTATCCAAGTTGCCGAGCCTACTCCAAAGTAGGTTAAATACCTTTGACAGCTGTTTAATGTTTGGAATAAATTCAGAAGCAGAATGACTACTCTGCTGATGTAGAAGCCACAGCTACACCGGGCCAATGCCCTGTAAAGCCCAGCAATCAAATGGCAGAATGTTCCTCAAAGTCTATGATCCAAACAAGACCTGGACCAAGTAATAGAGTCTTCTGTGACAACTTCAGAGGCATCATACAATTCTACTTCCCTTTCCTTTTAGCACCTTTGTCTGCATTCCACTGTCATTATGGACCCCACCACATCAAGGGCTGCATCCATACAGCAGAACTGAGGTAGTTTGGCACCACTTTAACTGCCATGGCTCAATGCTATGGAATTCTGGGATTTGTAGCTTTGTGAGATGTTTAGCCTTCTCTGTCAAATAGTTCTAGTGCCACAACAAGCTACAATTCCTAGAATTTCATAGTACGGAACCATGACAGTTAAAATGGCATCAAACTGTGGCAGCAGGTGGGGTGTTTCATCAAGCCACTCAGAAGCTTGAACTTGCTATGGATTTCCACTAGACTCCCCATTTATATTCAAATGTGCCTCAAAAATTGCCCCACACTTCCAATAAATGTTACTGCTTATATTTCTGTGGTTTTTCATTTTTTAAAGAAAAAAACTTCAAAAATGATGTTCCAGTGTTCACATTTTTAACAGAATCACAGAGTTGGAAGAGACCACAAGGGCCATCCAATGCAACCCCTTGCCATCCAGTCTCTGTATAAAACCTTCAGAGAGGCTTTTTGTACATATTTTGGACACAGTGTTATTGAATATACATATTTTATAGCAGTTTGCCTTATTATAACACTGGTTTATATTTCCCCAGTGTACATTTTTGTGCATTTTAGACACATCTTGCTACTTTAAGGGGGAATAAAAAGAACTAGCCTGCAAAAATTCTGAGAAGTGAAATACTGAAGATAACTGTTCCAGTTCACAAACTGATTTGGATCAAGTACATCTGATATGTTTGTATCAAAATGTGAATGGAATGAAATCCTTTTCCATCCCTAGATATGATGGAAGCTGTTCTTGCATTTGATGGCATTTTGCCAGATGATCTTTGGTTCTTTCCCACTTTCTGATTATTGTCCTGTGTTGTCCAGTTGCACAGTGGATGATCTTGAAAGCAAAAAGCACAGTGGAGCGTGTGAGTTTTGTTTTTGGAAATGCACAGAGGGAGTTTGAGAGTTAAGAGACATACACTGCACTGGCTAAATGTTAAATGCACTCGGTGGATTTTTTTTAAAAGATGTGATTTCTTTTTATAACACTATGGTTAGCACTGGACTTAATTGCTGTATTTGTGCCTAATAAAGTGGGAAAGGGGCAAAAAATGTCATTGCTAATGAAAACTCATTGAGCAATTGAGACAGAGGGTTATTTCTTTTCAACAATTTAAACTGCTCAAAACCCTGCAGTCTGATCATCTAGGAATTAAAACCTTCCTTGGTGTAATTAAAGTGTTTTATCTACCATTGTTTTTAAAAAGGGAACAGTTGTCCAGAATGTCCATTATCAAGTAATCAGAGAAAAAATCTGTCAAACTGAATGTTTGGCTGTGTTGGTTTTGTGTGTGTGTTTTAGTGAATAAAACCAATGATGCTCACAGGCATCTGGACCAAACCCCATGTAATCCACCTCTTCTACATGTCATTGTTTGTTAGAAATGATTCAAGTGAAAATGCCAACATGCCACCACAGTTGTCATTTCAAAATGTGTTCAGCAGAATTTGGATTGTTATTTTTAGATGACACTACAATAGCTATTACTCATTGCTTTCTCAAAGGAATTTGTTAGTCATTACTTATTGTTTGTTATTTCACCCATTGGTAATGACTTCTTTTTGTTACCTCTTCATTTAATTTTTTGAAGACACCAAATTTTCTGAAATGATCCCTCCCCAAAACATTTTGGAAACAATGAATAAACATTACATGTTACACGCAAGAAAATAATGAGATTATCAGTCATTGTCACAACAATTCCACTTCAAGAAAACTGGCTGTTGAAATTGAATCAAATTGAAGAAATGGACAAGATTATAGTTTTCATACACGGTAAATCTATGGTTGCTTTTAAGAAAGAATGGAAGTAATTAGGTTATATGGAAAATAAATGGGGCTCTGCTATGATTTTATGTTTTTGAGAAATATAGAATTGTTTTGTTTGTAGAAATTTGGATACGATTATATTAATTTTAAGATGTGTGTTCAGCTTCTGAGGGGAGGAAGGGATGTAACTGCATCTTTGGTAGCATTGTATAAACAGCGCCAACAGTGTTGCCATTGAGCCATGGATCCTATGGCACAATGGAAATCAAAGTTCTATGTTACTTGTTTTACAGTGGAAACTGCCTTTGTGCAATAGAAGACTGCATAGGATGCTCCAATTCTCACTGTCACAATTCACAAGAAGGTTGTGTGTTCTGTCAGCGACTCAACATCATACAGTTATGAACCATAGCCTCTAACACAGGATCTGGAGCAATGAGTCCAAAGAAGAAAGCTTCTTTTTTTTTTCAAGGTTGGCTTTCGACAGGAACTAGAACCCTGGAAAAGAGAGTTCAGATTTATGAAGAAAGCATTTACTGATACAGGAGACTCCCTTCTTCCAACCATGATGGACAGGGCTACTGCGTTTCCCTCCTAATGTATTTTCTTAATCCAAAAGTGAATAGCTGAACTGTTTAACATGTTTTGAACACCAACAATATAGACTCTTTTCTTTTCTTTCTTTTTCTTTCTTTCTACCACACAAAGAAATAAGGACAGAAACCCACATGCTCTCATATAGGAATCTTTTCACAAGAGAAAATGAACCATCTTCAGAAAGTGTGACTCATTGAACCGGAAAGTTTAATCTTTTTTGTACTATAGGTTATTCACTTTTCTGTCATTCTGAAATCCCCAAGTTTGAGATCAGTCCTTCTCAACTTGAAAATTATGATTCAGGTAGATTCTGCTTCAGAGTCAACATGAATATTGCATTTTGTGGGTTAAGCTTCTCATAGCCATTCCAATGGAACAAATTCACGTGGGCAACTAATGCTGTTACATTACCCTGATGGAACCACAATTAAAGAAACCTCCAATAACATAAGAATAACTGTTAATCATCCCTCGAAATGAGTTTAGTCTTAATCTAATCACCACACATACAGAAATGACCACAGAGATAAATGCCATTAAGACTACTGCCAACAATGTTTTTTTTTTTTTTTTGGTAATGAGTTTTCCTTTAGGCCAAACATCCTCTGTATGACGGCCCTTAATGTTTTACCTTTCTGTATAGAGTAAAAAGAAAATTCAGTAGACATTTAAGAATTCCTCCCAGAAGGTATTACAATATCGTGCTGAATAACTTCCCAATTCTATTGTCATATCAAATCTCTCTCTCTGTGTGTGCATGTTTTTATTTTACTTTTTAATTCCTTATTTATCATATTAATTGTAATGGTTTACTCAGCCATTGCCTGAATGTGACCTATTTTATGAAACAGTTTAGTGTTGTGCCTCAGAGACTGAGCTATTTACTAGAAAGCTCCCAGTTTGTGACTGTCATTAAATATCTAGGTAACTTTAAATAAGCCAATACCTTTCTCTTTTCAGTAATATGCAATATAATAATGCTGACTTATCTCACAATACTGGAGAAAGTGTTGTCATGGGGCATGTCTACACTGGCAAGAATATTTTAGGCTGGGGTATTCTGGCCCTAAAGCTGCCCTGAATTCCCTCCATTCTCTCCGCACTCCAGAGTGATGCTGGGTAGCTGTCTACAAAGGCATCCCACTGTGCCACCAGGTGCCACCACCACTGGCACAAGTCACTCCCTCTGAAAGCGAAAATAAGGCACCCAGCATCAATTACAGTGTTGATCACATTGTGACCTCAGACAGAGCAATTCATGGGAGTAGTGGTGGTGCCGGGTGACAGAGTGTGAGACAGGTTTAACAACTGCCCAGAAAGTCTTTATCAAGTCTTTTTAAGATGGTTCAAGGGAGAAATGATCTGGATTGGGTGCCAAACTGGCCTCAGGTTGTGATGATGGTCAACACTCGAATCAGGCTTTGGCTCTGTGTTGTATGGACAGGGCAATGTGAAGGTGTGTGTGTGTTGGGGAGATTTGTTTAAATGGCTTGTGTAGACTTGCCTACGGTTGATGACAAAATGGAAGAAATGATGACATCACTAAAGGCTCATACAAGTCAGTTGAAAGAGGGAAAGCAAACTAAATTAATAATCAAGTGGTGCCAACAGTCTCTTTATTCAATAAGCTGCCAAAAATGAAAATGGATTAACACTGATAGTGTGTGCGTGCGTGCATGCGTGCGTGTGTGTGTCTATGTGTGTGGTCAAATACTGAATAGTTTTTTGCCCAGCCCTGCTTCTCAAGTGCTATGCATACTTATCAACATTTCTTAAAGTTTATCACTGTTTGCTGTTCAACTTTCCTGCATCATTTCATCATGCCATGGCTAAAAAAATCAATGTTCTACTTTATTCTCTACCCTGAGCACTGATATTTTCATATGGATCTCTAGTACATGCCAGTATTTTTCACACCCATCAAAATCATGTACCAACACTATGCTGAAGCCTATTTTTGATAAGAGAACACTGTTTAAGACAGGGATGGGGAACATATAATCCCTGAGATGTTGATGGACTGTAATTCCCATTATCCTATGCCTTTGGCTTTTCTGGTTAGGGGGGAAAAGAAGTTGCAGCCTCACAATATCTGAAAGGGGCCTACATTTTTTATCCCTGATTTAAGACGAGTTGTACATTCTGGATTGTACTGCCATGGTTTAAAAAAAGTTTTGAAGTTCGTATATCTTAAGCTGAATTTTTAGACATACCTTTTGAAGTGTAACATTCCAATGACTGAACTGCATTCATTTAGGGAACTTCTCTTGACATGTTCTATAATTTATAGCCTATGTTTGTCCTTCAGAAATGGGAAAAAACCTAATCATGGCCTATTTGAAACATAGCTGAATTGTCACAGGATTGTAGTGTTGTTAAGTACAAATTATGTCTCAAAATGTTATTGAAGCATTGTAGAACTCAGGAATTGGGATGAAGCTTTGCATGAAAGATGGTAGTCAAAAGTGGTACTCATAAAAAATAGGCAACCAGATAATGGCAGGCATGTAATTCTTCATTAATTTTCTCTTCAAAGGAAGTGAGTAATTTTAACAATTTTCTTCTTGCTGAAAGAAAGTTAAAAAAAAAAACAACTGCAGTTTTCCAAGATTATTCACAGTTTGAGACTCATTCCATGCAAAATTTGCATGGAATTCTTTCCTGAGTATGAAAATGCTATTTTCTCACAAACCACATGCAAATTGTACATAGTATAAGTTCCAAACTGCAAAGTTTCTCATCAGTCCATGGTTTTTCTCAACAAGGTTTCTCTAAAACATTTGAAGACCTACAACAATTTGTGGAGTCCCTATTAAAAAAACAACATTTTTCAGGTTTGTCACCAGCTTTGATTCTAGGGTAAATTAGGGACACTTACTCCCTAAATGAAGAGCCAGCACAGTGTTTGAGCATTTGGATTATAACTCTGGAGAGCAAGGTTCAAATCCTCGCTCTCTATGGAAACCCAGTGGGTGACCTTTGGGAAAGTCAGACTCTCTCAGCAACAGAGGAGGGCAAAGGCAGGCACTTTCTGAACAAGTCTTGCTATGAAAACCCCATGATAGGTTCACCTCTGGGTCACTATAAATTAGAAACAACTTGAAGGCACACAATAACAACAACAAATAGTTTAAATATGTTCTATTTTTAATTAACCAAAATTACTTCCGGATGCCAACACTCAGGTCCTTTTAGTATTCATGGCAACTTTGCAACGTCATCATACCCAAAAGCAGCAGGATAGCTTAATGAGTTTCAGGTAAGATGTTTAGCACATGGCTTTCTTTTCCACGATGCTGTTTATATTTCTTCACATTTGTGACTTAAGGTGACTGTCTAATGGCAGTACGTATCATTCTGCCTAATGTGAGGGCCTACCTAATGCAAGGGCCAATTTCAATGAAACTGGGAGTGGTTTTTCCATGAACTCAGCATATATGGATTATATAAGATGAACACAGCAACAAAATTGTCAATCATGCCCACATTCTCACAACATAAGCAATATGATATGCTAGCAACAATGGAGTGATGGGAAAAAGATAGGGCATTTAAGATGGACCCTGTCCTCCTGGTGGCCTCTTTTTGGTTTGTGGCAAATAATTGTCACACTGTGGGACCAGGTGGGCATTTTTGTCAATGCTTCCTGATTAGCAATATTCAGAAAGGAGAATGGGGTTATATTTTCACATACATTGCACTTTCCAGTGTAGGAACTGAACTAGTTGACTGAATGGAGCAATGGAGCAGACTTAATCAGGTGGTCAAGATAGGTGTGTAGTATGGGAAGAATAAGACACAGACAACATTGGCAAGGACCCTGGAGCATCTGTATGATTGTAAAGTGGTCTTTCATAACTTTCTTTTGGAGCTCATAAATAGCAGATAACTTTCTTTGGTGGAGCCCTGACTTCCACTCCGTTTGAATAACATGACTTATGGAGAACAAGAGAAGATGGAACATGTTCTCTTGGCAGGATGGGTAGCCAATGGTAGGACATAAACAATGTATCCGGAGGCTGGAGGCGGTGGAGAAAGAGCTCTTCTATAAGCTTTTATACTGTCTGTTGAGGCTAGCTTGAGGTAAAGATAAATGTTTTCCCATGACATGAATGTGTAGTCATAACAGACTGTAGGGGCAGTGTTCATCTCTGATACTAAGCTGAAGAGCCAGCGTTGTCCAAGGACTACTCGAATGGTCATGTGGCCAATACAACTGCACTGAATGCTCTTACCTTTCCACCAAAGTGGTACCTATTTATGTACTTGCATTTGCGTGCTTTTGAACTGCTAGGTTGGCAGAAGCCGGAACTATTGACTGGAGCTCAATCCATCATTTGGCACTTGGGCCTCGAACTGCTAATCTTATGATAGTCAGAATTAGCGTCTTAACCACTAAGCCACTGCTGCTTAAATAGTTAATAAAGTTGTGGTCCTATTTACTCTTGCTTCTTTGAGTGGGCACAGTGTATATGTCTAACAGATTATTAACCCTAGCAACTATTTAGGCTTGGAATAAGATAATTTAATTAAGCTTTAAGCAAGATAATTATTTCCCCCTTTTTTATTCTTTCTTCCTCCTGAATATAAGCCTTCAGATAAAGACATTCTCAGTGTGCTACATTTTCCTGCTAAGAATGTGGTCTGGTAATTCAGTGGCATCCATAAGCAAGCCAGGTCATACTAATATCTTTAGAAGTGAAAGATTCTTATAATATGGACGTGATGTCTTGAAGATATCACATCTCAAGTTCAAAGAGCACTGGTGGTGTGATGTCTTGTACAGCTTGAGTTTTCCTTACCCAAAATGCTTGGGATGAGAAGTGTTTTGGATTTCATGTGTGCATATATATATGTGTGTGTGTGTACATACATATATAATGAGATAGTACGTAAGTCTAAACATACAAGTTATTTATATTTTATATACAACTTATAGACATAGCCTGAAGGTAATTTTATACAGTATTTTAACTAATGTGCATGAAACAATGTTTGTGTACACTGAAAGCAGAAAGCAAAGCTGTCATTATCTCAGCTATTCATGAAAAAAGATTTTTGGGTTTTTTTAGTATTTCAGATTTGTAATTTTGTAAGGAAGACTCAACCTGTACACACACACACACACACACACACACACAGCCCTATTGGTATAAATCCAATTGCTAGTACCACCTAGAATAAATCTATTTAATCAGTTACTGTATGCCAAGTCAACACTTAAGTAAATCCCTTTGATTCAGTACATCTACTCAATTTCTGAGTGGGTTTTAATGATAAAAATTCAGCAAGGTTTACTGCAAGATAAATGGGTAGAGGGTCACATCATAAAGCCCATTGATTTTTGAGTATCCTTGAGAGCACTTAAAGGTGATGGTAGATATACCTTTTAAACATTGTGGAAGTGGTTAAACATGCACTCCCTTTGTCCTTTAAGAGCAAAGGCCTCAGGATGTAAAAATCTATACCTCAACCATTAACACTCTTTTAGGTGTCAAACAGTCTTTACTCTAAGAGTGTGTGATTATAAGCCCAGACATTTACCTGTCTGAGACTGATCAGCAAATGACACCTCTATCCCCACAAGTGAAGATCCACTGTGATTTTGGAATGAGGCAGGAAATCCTCTTAAAGCCTCTCCCCATCCCAGACAGTAAAAATATAACAACAAAAATAGCAAATGAAATAAATGACAATTTGCTACTTTTTTTTTATGGCATCCCAATTCAATCAGTGGGATTGTCCAGTGCAAACCAGAACAGGGCTCCTATCCTTTTATGGCCAAGCAAAAGAAGGCCCTTCCACATGTGGAGCTAGTGTGCCAAAGTGCAAATAGTTTGACACACCTATTAAAGACACAGGCACTCCAGCTGGTATTTCACCTGGCAACACTAGTCTCCAAAAAGCTTTCTCCCTCTGCCTGATGGTGGCCCTGGTTATAAGAATTTAGTCATTATTATTATTATTAACCTTTATTTATAAAGCGCTGTAAATTTAAAGTCAATGACAAGCATCACAGGAATGGTGGCACACATATTTGCACCACCAAATCAAGTGATTTGTGAACTGTTCTGTTGGTAATAACTGACATCATATCAGTTAATTTTTGTGTAAGTAGCAACCTACATGAAGTATACAAAAAGTCTATTCTGGGTAGACATCCAGAGTAATTCATACGTTTATGGGACTAAATACCTAAAGACACCAGACCCTGACTGATCTTCAGCCAAGTAGGAACTGCCCTGGCTAGTGCTTGGATAGAGGACCACCAAAGAACACTAGGCACTATAGGTTATATTTAAGAGGAAAAACTGGCCTAAGAAACAAGCAAAATTCATGGAATCACCATACGTCAACAGACAACTTGAAGCCACACATATGCATGTGCACACCTGCAGACACTTAGTGCATTTGCCTTGCCTTCCATTGTCAGACATTTGATAAAGAACAAGGGGCTGATTGTACTTAATAACACCTCTACTGTTTCAGCAAAACCTAAATTGGCTTGGCTTCGGTGGGACTATTTCTGCTCTACTATGTGTTGCCAAGTGATAAGAACATGTCTCAACAATACAGTCAGTCAGTCAAATATGCTCATCCCCTTGTATCACAGAGGAAATTCACATTGGAAAGAGCCAATACTGTGCTGGAATCAGCATGATGTTAATTAAGTCCAGCCAAGAGATTTTCTGCCTGTCTGAACTCACTTGCCATAATCTTTTCCTTGCCTTCTCCATTCTTTTCCAGCACATTACTTGGACAGGTCGATTAGCAATGGATTTGGATGACACAATTTAACAATGATGCATTTCACTTTATATTTTTGTCATTTTGAATCCTAGCAAAAAACAAAACAAAAAATAGAGCTGTTTCCCCCCCAGCATGGGCAGGTAGACATACCCAGTAAAAACACAAAGAGAGGGATTTAAGAATTTCTTACCTTAAAGATGTCAGCATGGAAAACTAATGGATGGATGAAAGAGCAAATAATAGGGACAGGACTGGGGGAATGAGAACAAGTGTAGTGTAATGATTTCAGTGTTGGACTATGACTGTAGAGACCAGAGTTCATATAAGAGACTCTGTAACTGATGGTTGGAAGATATACAGATGAATAACAACAACAACAAACAACAAAAACAACAATATTTATTTTTTTGCTCACCTCTCCCTATGAATTGAGGCAGGTTACAATAAAAATGATAAAATACATACCATAGTAAATCATAAAATTTCACAATTCCAACCCTACCACTAACATAAGAATAAAACACTTAATTACAAATTCAACAGAGACAACAGAACCAAAGATTCAAATCTCCTCTTGGCCATGAGAACATAGAGAGAGACTTTGGTCAAGTCACATTCTCTCAGCCTTAGAGGATCACAAACTGAACAAATCTTGCCCAGAAATCTTGTGATAGGTTCACCTTAGGATTGCCATAAGTCAGAAATGACTTGAAGGAACATAAAAATAACAACAACAACAACAACAATGGTGGAATGCTGACAACTAACTACTTTTGGGGTCTTGGACCCATAATGCTTCTGTGCTTGCTTTTATTTTTTTTAAGTTGCCAAAATTTCCTACAAATTTGACCTTTTCCCCGAAACCTTACTATTGCCAGGGCTTTCTTTCACAATTTTTTCTCCTGGTATCTCTACCATCTCCCTTTTTCAGTTTTTCTATCCTTTGTCTCTTTGGGAATTGTTTTGATCACTCACAAACACACAGAGGGCAGAATCTTATTGATTAAGCCTCACTAGAGTAAAGCCATTGAATCAGTTAAGTCAACATATAGTTAAATCCAACTGATTCAGTAGACCAAGTCTAATCAGGACTAACAACAGAATTTGAGAGATATGGACAGGAAAAATGATGAACATGTGCCATAGTTTTGTGTGTGTGAGTGTGTGTGTGTGTGTGTGTGTTTCTTCTAGTCACCTGTCAACTTATTCCAATCCCACAAATTTCATCAGCTATTGTTAGGCAAGGATACTCAGAGATGGTTTTTCCAGATCCTTCCTCTGAAATATAGCCTACAGCACCCTTCCAAGATCAAACAGCACCTGGTGCCTTTATGGTATTTAAGACTCAGTACAGACTGCCAGAAAGTGGTGGTCTGGGGCCGATTTTAGGGCTCAGGAGTACGGAGTGACCGCATGCTCCCGAGCCATCATGGCACCATCATGGCTCAGCCCCGGCCACATGGGGGCTGCCATGATGACACAAGTGAGGTGCAGTATCTACAGTAAATGTTGCCGTGCTGCACGTGCATCATCACTGCATGCGAGTGCGTCATTGCACCTGTCGCACAGACTAAAAAGAACACACTTTCAGTGGGTTCTTTTTAGTCCTGACTGAAACTGTGCTGTTTGCTTGCTGCAGCCTGTCAGGAGTAAAAATGGGCAGCTAAGTTAACAGTTAGGGAAACAGTAAATCCATCTCTTTGCCATACCTCCCAACTGTCCTAATTTGGCAGGGATATTCCTGATTAATCATCTGCCTCCTCAGCTTTTCTACTGACTTTAAAATGTCCCAGTTTATCTCTACTCCTCCCACTTTCCCCCTCTGTACTTTGCTTAAATGCTAAAAATGAATTCAAATTGCAAAAGTAGTTCACTGTCATTTAACTCAATGGGGGGAGAGGCAAGAGTAGGTAGAGTCTTTCCCTTCTCTATATGCTCAGACTGAAGCCTGTCCTTTGTCTGGCCTTCTTCATTAATAACATTTGCTCTCTTGACCACACTGTGATTGTGCTTGGCCATGGGAACTGGTTTTTATCCTGATGACTTGAAATGTTGGAGGGTATGCAATGCATTTTATTGAATCCTAACAGTGTTCTTATCCTATTCCTATACTGTGTTATCAATGGGCAAGAACCTATTTCTTGCCCCATTTTGAAAACATTTTGTATGCATTTTTCTTCATATTTTTTCACATATTTTTGGTCATGCATAGATTTCTGAGGTCCTCTAGTTCAGTGCCAATTTTAGGAGGCATGAAATGGGTATTTCTGTATGGAAATATGAACCCAACAAATTTCTTTTCCTTCCCTAGTCATTGTTAAGGTGGTGCATGAAAATAGTCTTAAAACACTAATTCTGGAAGTTGGAGTACTTTGTTCAGGGTCATTAACTTAATTTATGAAACAAAGTGTCTTAATGGATGCGTAACAAAATATCTGGCAAAGCACAACTAAAAATGAAAGAACTTTGTATGCAGAAGCATAAATTTGGATTTTCAAATATGCATGGATAATCTGTGTTAGAAATGTATAAGTTTTGAGACTGAAAGTTCTAGTTTCCTAATTTTCATTGGATCTGAATGGAATGTAGAAATGAATGTGAAGTTTTGGGAGGAAGGAGAATGTGAGTGACAAATGTCTTATTTCAGTGATAAAGGAGCAATCAAAATCTGATGTACAAATTACATGCCTCTACACAGATGTCTATCATTCTGGTATAAATAACATTTCTAATAACAGTGGAACAGTTAGACCTATACCTGTATTAGTTCATTGGCATGGGAGTGATTGAAATAGCATGTAATTTTCTCAGATGCCATTCTGATGGTTCAAGAACCATGAAAAGGTGACAACACAGCAATGTACTAGGCCAGTTGTGCTTCCTTTATTGAAAGCTGAGGCAGAGGAAGAATGGGAAAGATCCCACTGTCTCATGAAAGGGGCTAATATTGAAACAATGCATTATAGAAACAAAAGGACACCGCTTTTCTATTAGCGGGATCCTAACAGTGGTGGTTGATGGCTTTCATGTCGGTGGTTGAATCCACTTGACATTTTATCTTGAACTCTAAAGAAGACATCTAAGGGGTTGAAATCTGTCCCAGAAATATTTTCAGAACCTTGGAGGCCTGCTTAGATGTCTGGACTACATCTTGGCTGCATCTGCATTTTGACACTGCTTTAACTGCCCTGGCACAATGCAATGGGATTCTGGGAGCTGTAGTTTTGTGAAATATTTAGCCTTCTCTAAATAGTTCTGGTGCCACAACAAGCGACAAATCCCAAGATTCTATAGGATTGCATCATGACATTAAAGCAATGTCAAGCTGCATTATTTCTGCAGTGCAGATGCAGCTCTTGACACAGATTTTCTCTCATGCACTCCATTGACTCAGAAGCCACCACTCAATGGCATTTAGTTTAAATAATAGAGAGTAATAGATTCTTACTACAGTACAACATCCTAGATCAGGGTTAGGGAATACTTCACCTTCCAGATATTTTGGACACATATCCCAGAAGTGGCCAATGGTAAAGGACTGTGGAAGTTTTATTACAAAATATATAGAGTCTTTTAAAATATACAGTTAACTGTTACAATGTGGATATTTACTAAAAAAAAAAATTACCGACTGCAGAGATGGGAAATGTGTGGCTCTCCAAATGTTGTTGGATTGCAAGTCTCATCATCCTTCTGTGGCCAGGTAGCCAGCAGTATAAGCACATCATTAGTTTACTCAACAATAAATTATAGTTTTTCCAAATTAGCCATTTAATAACAATGGCAATGATTGCCTGTCCTGACCTTGTATCACTGGATGTTTGAAACTACATGGCCCACAACCCCTCAGCCAGCATGCTATTGGGAAGGTTGTTAAAAATGAATGATAAAGTCATTGCTGAATCAAGTTAGGATGGAAAAACCAGTAGGCCCCCATGGATATTGACTAGCATTAACCTATTTTTTTTTTAAAATCTATAACCTTTTTGAGATACATGCCATTATTTAAAAGAGATTGCAAAATCTATTTTAACTTTTGATCAGGTTCACCTCTCCACTAAAAATAAAATAATAATAAAAAAATCACCGATCATTAGGCAAATAATTTTTGCCATGTGAGAAGTAGATTATATCTTTCCTGAAGAGATTGCTCTGAGAGGTCAAGCAAAGACCACACAGAATGAAAGAAGACATTTCTTTGGAGAAGTTTCTGTGTCCAGAGAAAGCATCTCTAAAGCCAAAGGAGATATTCAAATACTTTAAACTCAGTAATAAATGAGGATACTGCACAACATTTAAAGCTTGCTTAGAGCCTTTTAGGGCTGCTGTTGGCTCTAAAGTGAGCTTGTTAAAATCTCTCCATCTTTTTTTCTTTTCTTGGCTGAGGCAGAATCATTCATATGCTTCCATTTCAGCACCCCCCCTTTTTTGTTGTTGTTGTTGCTTTAGGTTTTTAGATGTTATTTGAAGGGGGAAATGAAGAAATTGATGAAATGGCAAAAGAGTGGTTGGGAATAGATATGAAGGCTTAGTGGCATGCTCATTAACCAAAGAAAGTATAACCCCTAAACCAGAAATGGAGAATCTGTGCTTTCCAGAGATTGATGGACTTTGATTTGTATCATTCCTAGACAGCATAGGTAATGTTGGGGGTTATAGTTCAAGCACCTCCGGAAGATCACATATTCTCCATCTCAGTTTCAGCTTACAATGGCTCTTGAGGTGTGGTCAATGTGGCATTTACCGTATTTTCCGGTGTATAAGACAACTGGGCGTATAAGACGACCCCCAACTTTTCCAGTTAAAATATAGAGTTTAGGATATACTTGCCGTATAAGACCACCCC
>NC_056522.1:194956126-195010622 GCF_019175285.1 Sceloporus undulatus | reverse complement strand
CTCTCTCTCTCTCTCTCTCTCATGTTTTATTTTTATTTTTATTTACCTCAGGCCTTTGCTGAGGCCTGCAAAGCTACTATAAGCCAAGTTAGGGGGCCTGATGCCCACAAACGCTGGCTTCAAAAGGCCTCCAGAGGCAGTGAGAAGCTGGCAGTTAGGCGTGCGCGCGCTGGCTTTTCAAGCCTCCGGAGGGCTTTGGAAGCCGGCAGCCAGGGAGGCCCCCTCGCGCTGGCTTCCAAAGTCCTCCGGAGGGCTTTGGAAGCTGGCAGGACAACCAGGTAAGTGCTCTTACCGGCGTACAAGACGCCCCCCCCAACTTTTGACCCCGTTTTAGAGGGTCAGAAAGTAGTCTTATACGCCGGAAAATACGGTACTCACAAGATGTGGTACAGTATGTACAGAGATCTTGTAGCACCTTTGGGACTAACTGAAAGAAAGAAGTTGGCAGCATGAACTTTCCTAGACTTCAGTCTGCTTCCTCAGATGTATTTGGAAGTAGACTTATGTCTACGATAGCTCATGCTGCCAATTTCTTTCTTTCAGTTAGTCTCAAAGGTGCTACAAGATCTCTCTACATATTGATTCTACAGACTAACACAGCCACAGTGGACCCTAGTTATACGCTGAGGTTCGGTTCCAAGATCCCCCATGGATAACAAAATCCATGTATGCTCAAGTCCCATTAAGTATAATGACAAAGCAAAATAGTGTTCCTTATACGAAATGGAAAATCAAGATTTGATATTTGAAATTTATACTTTTTTCGAACATTTTCAAACCGTGTATGCTTGAATCCATGTATAAAAAATCCGCGTATATGAAGGGTCAACTGTATATTTTTGAAGATGTGGCACAATGCTGACTGCATCCACACTGCTGAAATAATCTGATTTGACACCACTTTTACTGCCATGGCTCAGTGCTATGGAATGCAGGGAATTCTGCAGCCATTGTTAGGAATGGTGTTACCCCTTTTGTGATGTAACCATTCTTTTCTAATTACTTTTATAGTTGAAGGCTTGTGGCCTCAACACCTCTCCTAGGAGGAGTCTCCTATGGTTCAAGTTCTCATTTCTAGTGTGTGTGTTGTTACCTGATGCTCTGTTGCTTGTTCATAGGCAATGACTAGGTGGACAGGAGGAAAATATATTGTATAAAAGAAGACAGTGGATTGTAGAATTTATATATTTTGTGCATTAAAAAGTAGAAAAATGTAGGAAAGCTAGTAAAATACCTTCAATATCAGAATAGTATGAGAAAATATTAGATCTCATTGAAATGGACAAACTGACGAGTTTGTTGAGAAATAGATCAGATGAAAACTTTAACGATGAATGGTCGACAGTGATAAGTATAATACATAATAAAATATTACAGAAAGAAAATTCAAAATAAGATAAATGATAATTTGCGAAAATTCCAGTAAAGATGATTCAAAGGTGAGGGGGATATATATGTGTATGTGTGTGTGTGTGTATTCATTTCCTCCTTTTTGCTACAATAAGGGTATTAAATGGAAAGTTAGAGATATAAATCATAAGTTAAACTAAGTGAAAAGGTAAAAACAATATGACAAATCTAGGAAATGTGAGGATAGGCACTATGAAGTCTGAAATATTAAAGTATGTGTATTATTGTGTTGTTGATTTGTTGGTATATATATTTCTCGTAGGTCTGTTGCTTATGACTGTGTGTTTGTTATGTATGATAATATATGTATTAAAATAAAAATGAATATTTAAAAAAACATAGCAAAATGGCACTACTTAAGTGATTCGGGGAGAGGGCTGGGGGCTCTGGGGCTTTTAATTGTACTTCTTAAATTGTATGTTATTTTATTGCTGTAATCCACTTTGATTCCTTTGAGAAAAAGCGGAATATAACTAAATACTATTATTATTATTATTATTATTATTATTATTATTATTAATTCTGGGGAACAGATTTTAACATTATAAAACTGCAGCTATAGTGGTACTTGGGAAATACCTTGGAAAAAAATAACAGAATTAATTACTTATCCTATCTTTTCGGTGTTTTAAAATAATGATCTTGATTTGTGGAAGTCAGCATGTTGCAGTGATTTGAATGTTGGACCAGGAGACTGAGAGACCAAGGTTTGAATCCCTGCTCAGCTGTGAAAACCCATTGGGTGACTTTGGGCAAGTCCCACTCTCTCAGCCTCAGAGTGAGGCAAAGGAAAACCCCTTCTGAACAGATATTGCCAAAAATTCTCATGATAGCTTCAACTTAGGTTTGCCAAAAGTGGAAATTACTTGAAGGTACACAACAGCAACAACAACTGATTTAGAAGCAGACAGATAAAGAAACCAATATTCCACAATGGTTATATTATACTTAAAAACATATATTGATTGATTGTCAGTTTTATATTGCCCTGAAGGCCCTGGTGGCTTGATATGTGTCAAATAAATGTGTCAAATATACAAATTTTGTGTGGGATCATGTCATTTCAGTAGTATATATAAAGAGCACTGTTCTACAAAGTAGTTATCTATCTTCTTGGACAAAATTTATTATGGAAGGCAGATCCCTTATCCAAAACATCAATTCCATAATTGCCAGGGAAAAAGATTCCCCTTTCAGCTGAGTTATTAGCGATGTAGATTTGTGCAGCTGTTTATAAAAGTGGAATTGATTCTACATCTTCTGATTCCACTATCCTGTTTACTAAATAATACTATTAATGGATTCGATGGCAAAGCATAATGTGTCATATTTCAAATTTCTTCCAAAATTGCCAAATGCCAAACTTTTATTATCAATAAGCAAGAACAAAATATGTGCTAAATAATTGCATCTGCTGCCCCATATCTCTAGCAATTATCCATAACTCTTGGATGAATCATATTTAAATTTTTTTGGAGTCAAATACTATCTGCATTGTGATTTATAAAAGCTTTTCCTTCAGTTTACTTAGATTTAGTTACAATGTAATTGAAGGTATACATTTCCAATTATATTCCCACCTAAAAAAAAGTGGATTTTGTTAATTTTGGATTTTGTTGTACAATTGTGCACAATTTGACAGAGATATGCAAGTGGTCAGGATGAGGGACATATGGTGTGATCCCAGAGGTACCTTTTCAGAGATTGGTTAGGCCAGAGACCTGTACTCTTGAGCTTTTATGGGACCCTTGTATGTGGCTGAATCTTTATGGTCAACTTCTGAAGGTCTATGACCATACAAAACTATTGATTGATTGATTGATTGATTGATGGTCAGCCAATGGTAGCTCCATTTGCACTGGGAGGGAGTGGTTCTCGGGAGACCATTTTTCATACTTAATGGTGGGACTGGGGGCCTCACTTTTTTCCCTAGGCCAGGAATGATTACCCAAATTTGATAGAATTTAGACCTTTAGCTTGGGCACATTACTACTGCACATCAGTTCTCCTCTGCTGATCATTCTCTTTGGATTTAACAAATTGTGGCCCTAGTTTAACCAAGTTTTTGCCTCTTTATTTCCTCTATCTCTCTGCAAAGATTTTGTTGTTGTTAATCCACTTTCCCCCAGAACATATGAATACTTAATTGTCCTTAATGCTTCTGTACCATGTAATTTATTGTTGGGATCTGGGATCTCTTTACATCTCCTGAGTATAATTTTCCTTCTCCACCCCCCCCCCATCATAAGAAAACCATGACAATGGTAGGTCATTTGGGCTGTACATAATAGTCAACATGATCTGCACTTAAACAAAAATACAAAATCTAATTTAGGACCAGCATGCATGTTCATTTGATATGTTGTGGGCTGTGTTTCTCTAACAGCCAAGGATGCACCAGGCGTATAGAATATGTTCATTGCTTGTCATGAGCATCATGTTTTAAATGCCATAAACATACTTTCCTTATAAAGCTTGAGCACTGATGTTCTAGACATCTGTACAATACCATTCATCCTTAGTATAAGCTATAATTTTGAGTGGTTACATCAAAAGTCTGTTTTTCTTTTTCTTCTGAAGAACAGTTCTGATAAATCATCTGTCATACCCATAATGAAATCTGGGGCAAAGATGAGGGATGTGTGAGGAATATGATTGCTATCAGTCCATACTTATTCAATTGTCCAGCGGGCAGAAACAAATTGGCACTCTGGATGGCTGTGGACACATCTGGAAAGAAGGTGCACATTTGAAAAATGAGTGTAGAAAAATTGTTATATTTGAAATGGGCACAATATACTACTTAGGATGCCTTGAACAATGGAGGGAATATTTTCTAACAACACGCATGGTTTAAAACATGCACACAAACTTCCACAAATTTGGCAAAAATAAGCATATATATATGCACACACACACACACACACACACACACACACACATATATATATAGACAGATCTCATTTCTTTTCTTTAAAAAATGAAGAATACTACACTTAGACTAGATGAGGAGATGCGGGAGTTGGATAGATGTGCACTTTTTTAGCAAAAAAAATCTTGCCATTCATTTTGGATGCTCTCAGGGCGAATGTAGAAATGACATTGAACAGAGATATGGGCCAAATATGGCAGCTGTACATCTACATCACTCTTTCTTGTCTGCACGGGTAGTAAAAATTACCTCAAGTAGTGATGATACAATTGCTGTGCCTCCTTTTGAGTTAAACCTATGGGGGGGCACCCTTTGGGAAAGACTGTCACTCATTGGTGAAGCATACATTGTACGCACAAGTTCTGAGGTTCAGTTTGTGGTATTTCCAGTTAGGAAAAGAGTTGTATCAGAGCCAATACCATCCAGTGGGGACAATGTTCAGTTTATGGACTTAATGGTCTGATTCAGAGTTAAATAGCCCCACATGTCCCTCCTTATCTACTGATAATAAAACCACACAAAAACAGAGCTTTGAAAAGTTTCTTTGGGGGATTACAAGTAACAGTCTCAGCCCCCTCCCCCCAAAAGTAATGTTTCTAAATGCTGGTTCAAGTCACCATTATGCACAAGGAAGAGGAAGAAGTTTCATGTTTATTGTTTTTGGTGGCAACCATATGGGTGGCAGCCATACATTTCAAGTACGTCTGCTCACTTGGGTGGTAAACCTGGTTGAAAATGCTGGCAGATCCAAGGCAGATGTATATTTGGAATAATTATTTCCCCTCCTTCTTTATGCATCTTCCAAGGCATAAAAGTAAGTAAGTAAGTACACATATAAAAAAGCAAAAATTACCATGTCCCCCCACCCACTAAGCTATATGTGTAAATTCCATAACCTCAGAATGCTATATTCCAATTATCACCCTGCAGAAAAAAAGGGGAAGTGATCAATTTTTGTTCTAAGTGTTTAAACTCATTCTCCATTGCTATGTTTGTTTCTTTACTGACATGACTAAGGACTTGGCTTGATAATTATATGTGAAATAGCTGCACTAATTTTACATTCTTTTTATTTAGATAATATCCCAGCTGAAAAAGGAAGGATTTTTTTTGCTGATGGACAGTCAAAAAGACGAGGGCCAGACTAGGGCCCTGTCTGTGTGGGCCTAACACAGCAGTCCATGCCACACTTCCATTTGACAGGGAGATTGAATGATGCATGGGCCAAACCCCAGTTCTGGTGTGAACAGACTGGACTGTAACTGTCCTGTTGAGAAATGGGGCATACCCCTAAACCATATTAAAATGCCTTCCTATTTATTCCAAATCTTCCCAGAAGATCCCAAGCCCCCTGTTCCAATGTTGGATAGCTTTTTAAAATGCTTCCCATTGAGCCACCCCATGCCACTGCTCTCTCCACTGCATTAGTCGCTTGCTCTGAGCTTAGAATAAGATGCCCAGCTATGTGATCAACAATGAGTGCCTCACTCTGATTTCAGAATGAGCAACTCACACGAATGATGGAAGTGCCAGACAGCAGAGCAGGACTCACATGAGAATAGCTGCCCGGCATCACACGAAAGGTAACAGGGAGATGCTGTGGCAGCTCTGAGGCCAGAATAATCTGGACGGTTCCCAGAATATTCTGGTCCATGCGGACTTGACCTCAATGTGCTTCATGACTCAGTGGGTGTCATGGCCAGCCAAGATGAGCTCTCAGAGGATGAGGAGGAGGATGAGCCTCCTCCAGAGCAAGGG
This sequence comes from Sceloporus undulatus, assembly GCF_019175285.1. Taxonomy (NCBI): domain Eukaryota; kingdom Metazoa; phylum Chordata; class Lepidosauria; order Squamata; family Phrynosomatidae; genus Sceloporus; species Sceloporus undulatus. The sequence goes on along the minus strand of NC_056522.1, from coordinate 195,004,522 downwards.
CTGATTGAGGCTATGCCAGGTGTTAGTTCTGTTCTGCCAGGTCCCAGCTGTGCTTCCCCAGCCCCAGAGCAGGAGGTCCAACCAGGTCCTAGTGCTGAGTAAAGGCCTTCTATGGTGCCACAGCCTAGTAGTGATTCGGGAGACGAGGCGTGCCTGCAAGTGCCTTCTTATCAAGAGAGAAGGCCTGAGAGTGCTTGTAGGCGCAGATCCAGGAGGATTGCAGAAAGACAATCGGCAAACCAGCCGCAGGTGGCTCGAGGGAGAGCTTATCTGATTTAAGTAGAAGGCCTTTCCTCAGCACTAGGACCTGGTTGGACCTCCTGCTCTGGGGAAGCACAGCTGGGACCTGGCAGAACAGAACTAACACCTGGCGTAGCCTCAATCAGCCCTTGCTCTGGAGGAGGCTCATCCTCCTCCTCATCCTCCGAGAGCTCATCTTGGCTGGCCATGACAGTGGGGACTTCAGCTTGGATCTTCCAAATCCCAGGACTGTACTCAGACAAGCTAACTACTGTGCCACACTGCCTTGTTTTTTTCCTCCAAATTATCTTCTTGGTTCTCTTTCCATGGGTGAACCAAAACTTAAATCTTGCCAGAATAATTTAGAGATGAAGATGATTTGAAACAAGACATAGTAAAGCTGTGCAAAATAAAAAATGGGTCTCTGAGGCCCGTTCCGGACGGGCGTATAGTACATCCCCAGGACGTACTAGGGTTAGGAAGGGGCGTCAATTCCTGATGCCCCTAACCTTAGTATGGACTAGGTCCATACAAAATGGTGGTGCCTGTTCTACACCATTTTGACGTCATGGATGCATAGCGTCCGGACGTCACACAGTAGAAGTGACACCACGAGTGCACGACTAGCGCCTCACGGCACCACTTCCAGAGTGCAAAAAGAAGCTCCATTTTGGCACTTCTTTTTTGCTGCGCCCAGGAACTGCACGGTTTGGCCGCTGCGGTTCCCAGACACAGCAACCGGCAGTGGCAGACCGCCGCTTTTAGGCGGTCTGTAATGTGCCTGAGTTCCAAAAAGGAATATTGGAAAAAAATCCTCTTTTAATGCATCTAATGCTTCTAATGCTAACACAAAACTTGGGGTGAGACAGACAGTTTTGTCACCATACCTATGTGACACCCAACTTTTTTTTTTTCCTTTTGGACAAAGCATTATAGGAGAGGACACCAGGCTCAATCCGTTATGATTCATATCCACATGAGGTTTTTTTTTTAATTTCCACCTACTGAGTCAGAGGAAGAACTGTAGTTTCAGAACAGATTGGCAGAGCGCCATGAAGACTCTCCAAGGTAGGGATAATAGAAAAGTCAGTACAGACCAGATGGTGACTGGCCACCATCTGGCATTCAGGATGCACTTGGAATAATTGCCTTAGATAGAGATGAGCAGTCAAATGGTAATATTTGCTTTTGATGAAACCATCACAGGTTGGTTTGAGACATACAATGGATAAGAGCATATAAGAATTTATTGATGGACAGAGATCTGAGTGGTGACTGTTCATTTCAATACAAATGGATGATCAGAGTCAAATGAATAACTGGAGACTCAGAGAGGAGAGCAAAGCCATAAGATAGCACAAGACCCTGAAATACAAATGAGAAGGAGCACAGCTGTCTTTTCTTCCTTGTCCAAGTTCAGCAACCGCCCATTGCCCTGTAGGAAAGGAAGAAAATATGAAAATCAGGTGAAAATAACTCCAGATGTCTTCTGCTTCAACTGCTCCTCCCCCTGGGACCAAGTGGCACAAATTGTGTTGATTCTGATGGGTTTCAACATTGTCTTATTGTACTTTTCATTTATTCTGATGTTACCCGTAAGGCTTGTTAGAAGAGTTTTTATCAATAAAGATGGGATAGAAATAATTAAACTAGAAGTGCATTGTAGTAGTTAAAATCTTGGTTTGCATCTGCATTGCAGAAATGATGCAGTTTAACACTGCTTTAACTGCCAGGGCTCAATGGCATGGGATCCTGAGATTCCTACTTTGTTGTGGCATCAGAGTTCTCTGACAGAGAAGGCTAAATATCTCACAAAACATTGAGGCATGACAACCAAAGTGGTGTCAAACTATATTATTTCTGCACTACAGATGCAGCCTATGGCAAGACTGGAGAGACTAGTTCAAATCTTCTTTGGGTTAAGTAGCTCACCATGTAACCTTGGGGTGGCTACTGTCTTTTTGTACACAATAGCTCATATTGTGAAGATCAAAACAGGAAGGAGGATCACCTTAGGATCCTCAGGTGGGAACAGCAGGATAGAAAAGCAACAAAGACAATAGCTTCTCCTTCTCCATCTTCTCTAGTGTTGTCAGGTCAGGACTGTCCCAAACCTTGGAATAACCTTTTCTGATGTAACAGGAGATGGACCTTTGTGATGTTATTAAACATCAACCCCAGTTTCAGGGAGTATTTCATTTAAATAAAAAGAACAGCAAATCTAAATGAAGAAATTATATATTTGCACTCTTTTCAAGGCAGCATCCTTTCTCTGCTATTTCTCCCCCTCATCATGAGGATTGGAGAAAAGGGGGCAGGCCCCATGACATGAGACCAGAATCAACAACAACAACCTCAGCTTCATATTTTTCTTCTCATTATCCTTCACATGTTTGGAACTTTCTGGGCCTATCTTTTATTCTATCTTGGAGCCAAAGCAGTTGGGCAGGAAAAAATGGCTCAATGTTTTTTTCCCCAAAAGCTGATCGAAACCCCACTGTCTACAAGGCCCACTCCCAAGGGCAAGACCACACAGTGCAGTCTTGTCGTTGGGTATTTTTTGTCACCTCCACACCATGCATGTGCACTGTTGCACAAACCATGCACAATCGCACCGCTTGCAACCTCTGCTTACCTCCCATGTCCCACCCACATGCTATGCCATTGCATGGCCACTCCTTTGATCAGCCACACGGTTGCACATGTGATGTTCAACTGGTACAAAACATAAGTGCCTTGGTGTGTCAATACATTAGCAAAGCACAATTATGGAGCATAATTTATTTATGCATTTTTAATTTTTTCATGATAACCAAGTGAAGCAGATAAGATTGTAAAAAAGAAACTACTCCATGCTCTCCACATGACTGTGCTGGCTAAATGGGGGAATTTGAAAGCAGGAGTCCAGTTTTCTAGTGCACTATTATATTGGTCATAACAGTGCATACATTTGAGCATAGGCCTACAGTGAATATTGTATATTGTAAGGATGGTAGTATTCCTAGACGCAAAATGTATTTCAGTCTATGAGCCCATTGCACTTGCCTTTTCTCACAAATCTGCTATAAACAAATATATGGTGAAACCTTACAAGAACCTATTCTGGTGGTTTCCCATTCTTACTTTAGAAAAGAGCAAGACAAGGCATGCTCGTTGATTTCAAAATTAATTTACAAATCCTTTGTGCTCTATAAGAAAACATTAATCTACCAGAATTATTCTTCTACAGTTTTTTTTAAAAAATTAAACCTCCGAGCATCAAACAGAAGAACATACAGATCATAATTAGTTTATATAATCACTTTCCCTCTATACAACTGCTTAGGTTTTATTATGCTAATGAAGTCTGAGTGGAAGATTTTCAAACCTTGCTCACTGTAAAGGAAGAGACTATCCATTTGGCCCAGCCTCAAAGGGGGAAAATGATTCTATTACCCTATACTGTATAGACAAATGAGGACAGATCATATCCTGTAGGAAATGAAACATGCTTGTTACTGTAAAGAATTTTAAAACATAGATCCTGAAAACTGGCTAGCCTAAGGAAGTGGTTAAGTGACAGCTGAGTCTGATGTCATGCACCCATGGGTACAAGCAATTACAAATAGCATTTATGGGGGAAACAACAGTTATTTCAAATTCAACAAAACCTCCAAGGATTGTTTTCATTCACTTTTTGCTATCTATCTATCCATCCATCTATTTATTTTGTTGAAGATTTAATAAGGGTGAAGAAATAATGATGGTCATGAGCCAGTTCCTGTATACATCCATGTATTACAGATTATCCAGATAAGTTTAAATGGAGTATTTCTCTCTCTCTTACCCTCTCACTCATCAATCTTTTCCACCTTATAGACACCACAATGGTGATCATTATCTTCATCTGCCTCTCCTATATCAGTTTAGGAATCCGAGAACTTACACATCAGAAGTTCTCAGCATTTGATCCACCAGATTGTAGTTCAACTCATAGACTCTGACCCTTGGCTGTGCTGGCACAGGATTCTGTGGTTTTATGTATAAAATCTCAGGAGAACTAAAGACAGAAACATTATTTGTGTATTACTTGACTACAATCCAAGACACACTGCAGAAATAATCCAGTGTGAGACCACTTTAACTGCCTTGGCTCAATGCTAGGGAATCTGGGGAACTGTAGTTTTTGTGAGACATTTAGCCTTCTCTGTCAGAGAGCGCTGGTGCTGCAATAAACTACAATTCCCAGATTCCTCTAGCACTGAGCCAGGGCAGTTAAAGCAGTCTCAAACTGAATTATTTCTGCAGTGTGTTTTGGAACTACATCTCTCATCATCTTACATCATGTTGGCTGAGGCTGAAGGGATCTGGACTCTTAACACATCTGAATGCCCACATGTTTCCCAAACCTTTCCTATGCTGTCCTAATTGATGTGTTCTTCACTGACAATGAAGCTAGAGTTGTGGTCCCATGAAATGTAAACTTTTTTCAATAAAAGCACTCCATGTGTCATTTTGTTTTGAAAATATTATTTTTTAAAAGCTTAACATCAGTATATCAAAAATAATTTGACCCTCCTATTCAAACTGTTTGACAAAATGTCTGGTTTCCATTGTATAGGATCAGAAGCTAAATTGATTTTCCCCCCTCCCTGTCATTGCCATAGCAACATTTCTGCTTCTGAAGGTGAAGACAGTGAAGTAGGAAGAGAACCTCTCTTTTTTGTTCCCATATTCCTTTTGTATTTTCACCTAACGAAATCTGAAGATCTTGAAAGTTACACCATTTGGGGAAAAGAAATAAAATAAAAGGAGTGTTTGACCCAAATTGAAGTGCTTGCTAGGAATTATTAACACTGCAGTTCTATTATATTTTACTTAAACATGAGTACCTGTTTGTTCAATAGGGCTTATTCCTAGTGATGTAAATTTGCATAGGATTACAGCCTTAACCATGAAAGGAGAGAGAGAGAGAAAGTAATGAATACAGAATCAGACAATTTCAGAAAGATTTAGAGTTTATGTGACGAGAGGGAAATGTCCTCCAAAGCGGCATAAGCAAATTTGGGCTCCTTTCAAATCTTTGTGGCCAGTTTAGAGAAACGTATAGATTTCCACCACTGCAGACCACTTCAGAGATGCCAATGTCAAATATAAGTGCAGAAAAGGCCACACTGTCTGTCTCGAATGTGACCAAAAGAATAAAAGGATAAACAAAGGGATTTTCCCAACCCGCTAAGTAAAAATAAGGAATAGGGCTGGGTTTGTGCTTACAGAATGATTGGGTGCACTAGAAATCTATTTACATAACTTCTGAAAGTGGCCAAGTCTTTGTCCAACTATTTTTTGCATTAGTACATTGCCTCAAGAGTATTTTGATGTATAGTTACATTGGGAGGCTTGAAACCATAACAGGATCTAATTTAGGTCAACATTGCACTACACTGTTATAGCACTATTATTCCCTATAACTACTATGGCTGCCTACTGTGAAATTCTGGGATTCATAGTTTAGTGAGGTCAAAGAGTTTCTGACTGAGAATTCTAAATGCCCCTCCCTAAACTGCAAATCCCAGGATTCTACCGGAGGCAGCCATCACAGTTAAAGTGGAACAATAGTGCTATAACAGTGTAGTGTGATATTCAACTAAAGTCCAAAACACACTGCAGAAATAATCCAGTATGAGACAGCTTTAACTGGCATGGCTCAATGCTAGAGCATTCTGGGAACTGTAGTTTTGTGAAACATTTAGCCTTCTCTGTCAGAGAGCTCTGGTGCCACAACAAACTACAATTCAAGGATTTCCTAGCACTGACCCAAGGCAGTTAGAGCAGTCTCAAATTGGATTATTTCTGCAGTGCCACAGCAAACTACAATTATTTCTGGTGCCGCAACAAACTACAGTTCCCGGGATCCTCTAGCACTGACCCAAGGCAGTTAGAGCAGTCTCAAACTGAGTCCTTTTAAAAGTTCTCCAAGCTCAGCAGCTACTTTTACAATAAAATATACACTTAAAACATTCTAAAGTATCACCTACTAGAAAACTGGGATACTGTATATCTGCTTTTGCACAAAAATTCCCTAAACATGCTAGGCCAGTATGAAGTGATAAATCCAAACAGAGAGAGGGAGGGAGTGACTGCAAAGAAAAATCTGTCTGTATTCTGACTGAGAGCTAAATCTTTATAACATTCAGGACTTCACAGAAACAAGACTTTTGTGCAGTTCACGGAACCATCTTTTAAACTTTAAAGCATCCCCTGTGTAGAGAAACAAACTTTCGAGAGCAAAAGGTTGGGCAAAGTGAATTCAAATAGAACTGGTTAAAAAATTGCTTGGCATGGAAGACTGAGCATTCAGTGTTCCTTTATTCATTCTTGGAATTGGCTTCATACACCAATGAATTTTTCTTGGTGTTTTAGAAAATTTGAATGCTACCCCTGAGAGTGTACCTGTATCTTTAGAAACAGAATGTCACCCAAGAGGGTATTTGTGATTTGCTAAATAGGAGCCATAATTGCAAGAACATGTTTAGTGCTTGCTCAAAAGCGGGGCAGGAGGGAAACAGTGACAATATTTTCCTTACACAGTAAATGAATAGTAGCTGGGATTGGAAGAACGTCCACTATGTTCTCCTCAACACATGTTGCAATTTCTGTATTAAAATTATCCATTTTGCACTACCCAAAAATGATAGTCATTTTAAATATTCATAGTCCATTGTCCAAAGATCTCAGGGTGGCATACCATGAAACCAATGTGAAAAACTTAAAACAGTGTAAAGAGTAAAAATGATTTTTAAAAGCTAAAAAAAAATTAAACAAGTTAACAAGTTGAACACATCAGATTAAAACTGGTTAAAATGATTTTAAAAGATTTTAAACCATGCATGTTGAAGGTTTGTGAAAAGCCATTTCATAATGGGGTGAATCTCATCTTGTCTCACAAGTCCATACACTTCTTGTCTCAGAACACCATACATTTCTTAGATTTATGATGGGTTTTGGTGAAGACATAAATAAATAAATAAATAAATAAATAATCTAAATGTTTTTGGGGAAAGGTGTTTCCCTAAAATGTGGATATTTGAAAAATGCACATATGAGGAAAATGTTTTTAAAAAGTTACATTAGAAACATGCACATGTTTTCAAAAAAAATGTGAAAGAGATCTGGGCATCTTAATAGACCCCAAGCTAAACAAGTCAACAGTGTGATGCAACAGCTAAAAAAGCCAATACAATCTCAGGCTGCATCAACAGGAGACTAATGTCTAAACCGAAGGAAGTAATACTTGTTGGAGTATGTAGACTCATGTTGTCTAACATACACACATGCAGAAGACTTGCATGTAGGCAGGAATGCCAGAAGTAGGTCTCTGTGTGAAGCTCAGCTCCAAGCTGCAAAGGAAAAATCGTCCCATGCAAACCGCTGCTTCTCTTTGAGAATGAATTGCTGGGCAGCTGGTTTCTCTCAAGGAGATCTTTAAGTGTAGAACTCAAAATATTTACAAAACTATACAGAACATCAAACTGCTCCACCACAATGTCAACTATCATCACAACCAAAACCAACAACTACTCAACCACATGGAGAATTCATCCCTCTTCCTTTTATAGGTTTTCCCTCTTGGGATCTTGAGCCCTTCCCATTTCTTGAAACCTGCTGTTTTCATCTCCTGTGCCTGTGTCATCTGCTTCCTATGACTCAGAGCTCTTCAAATACTGACTCATGATGACTGCCACTTGAAATATAGTGACCCTATCACCTTTGTCCCAGTTCCTCCAGTGGCCACATCCATGGCATTTTCATGGTACTCTGACAATACTGCCCCTCTATTCTGCTTTGGTCAGACCTGACCTTGAATACCATATTGAATTCTGGTCACCACAATTCAAGAGGGATATTGACAAACTAGGGTGTGTCCAGAGGGGAGACAAGCAAAATGATGAAAGATCTGGAAACCTTGCCCTGTGAGGAGAGGCTTAGGGACCTGAGTATCATTAGGCTGGGGAAGTGAAAATTAAGAGGGCACATGATAGTTATGCTTAAATATCTGAAGGGATGCCATATTGAAGATAGAGCAAGCTTGTTTTCTTGTGTTCCAGAGACTAGGCCATGGACCAATGGATTCAAACTACAGAAAAAGAGATTCCACCTAAACATTAGGTAGAACTTCCTGACAGTAAGAGCTGTTTGACAGTGGAACACACTCCCTTGGAGAGTGGTGGAGTCTCCTTCTTTGGAAGTTTTTAGGCTGGATGGCCATCTGTTGGGGTTATTTTGATTGTGTATTCTTGCATAGCTAGGGGTGGACTGGATGGCTCTTTTCGTCTCCTCCAACTCTATGATTTTATTATTCTAAAAAGAGAGAGAGGTGAATTTCATTTCAGGAAGGAAAAAAGAAACATTTTCAACCTGACAGCACTCTTACTGGTGAGAATCCTGGTAGGATGCTGAGAAACAGTGAAAATTAGACTGCCAGATTTTCACATTCCCAGGTTTGAGTGTTGAAGAGTCCGTCATATTATGGCTAGGAACTCTCTCCCTGGGACAAATATGGTGCGTCTGTTGCTTTTTGGACACATCATCTTCCACTTTATGGGATGACGCTGGAGCCATGGAACCATGAAGATCTGGGAACCCCATTTCTCATTTTCCAAAGAGGCTCAAGCTGGAATTCACTAAGGCAGTTGTGTATGTGTAACCAACTTAGTTCCATAGCTATGTAGTGACTCCTAGCCCAACTCCTTTCCTCCATCCTCACTTACTGGGCTGCAGCCACTGTGATCAATGAAGGGCTAGAGAACAGACTGAAGTTCCTATTCCGTCCCATGAATGGTCTTTATTGAAACACTGCCATCTTAAGTCCATATGTTGGGAGAAAGGTGGATATAAGTAAATATAATGATAACGACAACAACAATGACAGTAACAATAATAATAAATAACAGACAGAAACATTACCCTTGTTGCACTGGGAGCAAATTCACATCCATGCTTCTTTGTCATTAACAACTGCAACATACTGCCCCAACACAACTGCATTGTCAATCAATGACTCTCTTGTGTACAGTAATATAGATGCCACCATGGAGCCAACATTTTTCTTTAGTGCAGTCAGCCCTCTGTATCCACAGATTCTTTATCCATAGATTCAAGGAACCATGTGTTGTGAGCTGCTTTGATTGTCTAGTCACAGAAAAGTGGGATAAAAATAAAAGTTTTATTTATTTTATTATTATTTATTACAACTTGAAAATATTATATATATAATATTACATATAGGTGTGTTTCAAAAAACAAAGTTGAATTAACAATGTTTTATAAGGGACACCATTTTACTCTCCACTGTATTTAGTGGGACTTGAGCATCCATGGATTTTGGTATCCATGGGGGAGGGCCTTAGAACCAAACCATAGTGGATACCAAAGGCCCAATGTATTTCACAGCACTTTCAGTATACATACTTTTCACTAAAGGCACCTGATGACATACTTTGTGTGAGTCACTGGAGATGAGTGACTGAGTGATGAGATGCCAAGTGACATGTGTGAATCAACCCTTAGGCAAGGAACTCAGTTCCCAAAGTCTGGATTAATCCATTCAGAAAAGGACAGAAATTGTGAGCTTTCAGAACTTTTAAAGATTCCAAAAATTCCATGTGTGCACTTTCTTCCACAACAGTATTAATATTGAGGGGAAAACTTGAAACTTTGGTATCTGCTTCCCATTCTTACATCTTTTAAGCTTTGTCACACAGTGAAATGATCAAATTCTAAAACAGAAACATGTTTGTTCATTTAATTTTTAAATGAATCCATATGTTTCTGTTTTAGGATATGGACATCCCATCTATTGAGTATCATTCTATTCCACTGGAGCAATTCATTCATTGCACAAGTAACCAAAGAACTGAAAGATAGGGATTAGGAACAGTTGAGGAATTGGTCCCCAGATTTTTGATGGATTTACAAATCAATATCTCTGTAGAGGGGATGGGCACAGGTATAATTTATTGTTAGAAATCTTACATTTCTAGATTTGTGATGTTCACAGAAAGCAAGGTCAATGAGCAATCTAGGCTCATAAGTTGTAGTCAGATCTTGTAAATGCAGGCTTTAAGAAGCAAATCAGCAACCAAGAGAGGAAAAGCCCATGCCTTATAAAGCATGTTGATTCAGCCCCACCATCCTTGCAGCCCGCATTTCAGGAGGGCGTTGCCCTGCTGCATCCATGAAGCCTCTGACTTTGCCTGCAGGAGAGGGGCTATCTGATCAAGACACTGGTGCTTTGTCCTTTCTTGGGGTGTTATCTCTTCTACCTCCTCCTCCTATGGATCACCCAAGTGGCTGTCAGACAGAGCTGGAGAAGGGTCTGGATGTAGTAAGTCAGCATCATTAGGGTTGGATGTAGTAAGTCAGCATCATTAGGGTTGGTGCAGTAACCCATGGTGTCTCTCCCACATTGATCTCCTCCCATACCACACCATAGATAATCCTTAGGAATCTTTTTTGTTCTAACGTTACTCATAAATCATAATTCCCATATATCCCTGAATGTAATGGCATTAGTTGTGTCATAAAAAACTAGCAAAATTAAAATTATACCTTTAAATTACAATTGTGCCTTTCTATCAGCAGGGGAATCTGTTCTGGATGCCCCATGGATATAAAAAAATGTGGGACCTTAAATCTAGTTCTTTTCAATTGGCATGCTGCACACCAGTGCCACCATGCACAGCCATGTGCACGCACACACATTGAAAAAGCTGGGTTTTGTAGTCCACAGAAGCTCAGATCAAGGGATGGCAAGTCTGTGGTTGGCTCAGGCATGCTGTACAATATCATATACACAGAATAAATGTCTCTACATACACATAGTTTCATGTCGTTAAGGTGAAAATGTGGTAAAATGTGATTTTCTAAAGAAAATTCAAAAATATATTTTTAATTTTTTAAAAAAATCTTTACATTTTTTAAAAAATTGAAATTTGACGTTTTTGGGTTTTTTTTAAAAAAAAAACCTGGGGCCTCTCCTTTTTCCTCCCACTGAGACTCACCCACTCACACCATCTCTCCAGCATTTTAAAATGACAGAGGAGACAACCGATTTCTAGAGCAGTGGTGTGTGGTCTAGTGGTTTGAGTATTGGACTAGGACTCTGGAGATCAGGGTTCAACTCCTTAGGGTGTCACCTGGTTTGGTCTGCACTCCCCATACCCTTAGTGTCATCACTGCATATCCTAGGAAATGCAGAGTTCTTCAAGGTGGTTTTCTCACACATGCAGGTTCCAGTGATCATGTGTAGCGAATTACATGAAGAAACATTGAATAATTTGGAGCAATCCTTAAAAAAGAAAATAAAAAATAGACAGTTTGCTACGTGAGAGAAAGGATAAGGGGGGACCAACCCTCATTTAATGTAGCAATAGTGAGAAGACTAGCAATTCTGCATAGCAATGGAGTAACGTTCTTTTCCACACCTGAGAGAAGCTTTGAGAGTAAAGGGCAGGTCCATTCTGTCCACTTAGTACTGCTCAGCATCAGCTACCTAAAGAGAGCCACTTTGGTCTTCCTAATTTTAGGCCTGGCCCTGTTTTATAACCAGAAGTCACTTTTATTGAATTTGGTAGAACTTATTTCTAGATATATTGGACTGTTGCTGTATATACTTACATACCCCATTCCTGTGGGAGATATATTTTCATGAGTTTCTCTTCTACATGGGGCAACCAGATCAAACAAAGATCTGCATAAGATCATGCTTGAACTTCACCAGTGCCAAATTTAAACTGTAGTTAATAATGGACCAACATAATGATACGCATCTGTAAATCCAAAACCTGTTGTTTTTTTTAAAATGTTGCAAAGGTGCAAAATGGATCCTTGTTCATTTTGAAACGGAGGACAATTTCACATGAATCTGTTTCTCTTTCTCCAGAACCAGGATGATGTTCTCAACACCTCACATGTGCTCAATAGAAAGATAAATGATGGGGCTTTTTGTTTGTTCTCCTCGCAGAAGACTTATTGCAAACAATAACAGAAGTGTATCTGCGATCAGAGGAGTTTTGTTTATTTCATTAAATGTTAAACTGGCTTTAAATTGAAGCACTCTAGCTTCACAACCTGTCACCTGAACAAAGAAACTTTGACATATTTGCCTTTCAGAAGCATTACCGGGATTTACATTTTGCACTTTGCAATTATATCTGTATTAAAATGATTTAGCACATGGTGCAGGGGAGGAAAGTGATTCATAATAACCATGGTAAAAGCATAGAGAGTTTAGGGCATCAAGGAGGAAATGAAGAAACTAGAAATGCTGTGAGATGAAAGATATAGTTTAAGAGTGCAGAGAGAAAGAGAGACTAAGCAAGTGACAATTTCTGACTTTACATTACTTTAAATCACACGAAATAAATAGCTGGATTTTTAGATTCAACTCAATCTTCTTCTTCTTTTTTACAATATACAGTCACCCCTCCACATTCATGGGGGTTAGGGACTGAGGACTCCCACAAAAGTGGAAAAAAACACAAACATGTTGCCACCCAATAGGAATGATAAACAGCCCTCTCCCACCAAGAGCACCATCCGTAACTCTCTTTGCAACCTCACAACACATAGTTTCCCCCACGTTTCCAAAGTGCTTCCACTTTCAATCTGATGTTAGTAGCCACTGCTAAAGAGGATCCATCTTCTCTCCTCCCCCGCTCCTTCTATTCCCTCCTGGCGAGACAAAAGTACCAGATCTTACTCACTTTTACAAACTTTGCATTCTCCTCAATTCCAAAGTCTCTCCACTTTGAATTCAATGTTTGTAGCCATCACAAAGGGAAGGGAAGGTGTTGCTTTTGTCTGGCTGGTAGAGAGAGGGAGGAGGAGGAGAAAGAAGTTTGATCCTTCTTGGGGTGGCTGCAAAGATTGGATTCAAAGGGAATGGTTTTGGAAATAAGGAGGATCCAGAGTTTGGCAAAGAAAGATAATGTACAGTGTTGGTTTCCACTGGCCGGGAGGAAGAGTGAGGATGAGAGAGGTGAAGAGGTGGACCTTGTTAAGCAGCAGCTACAAAGTCACAAATAGTCAAAATCGTGAATCTGGAACCCATGAATGTGGAGGGCTGACTGTATAAATCATTTGTAAGTCTGGTTTTATGTTTATTTTTTATATATATTACAACATTTAAATTGGCAGTTTCTTCCGGCTGTTTAGTAGCATCATACTCCACAATAACCATTCTTTCTTCTGATGGTAAGATCTTTTTTTTTCCTAAGAGCTTACATCTACCAACCAACATACTAAACAAAAAATGGAAGAGTTTGTGGAAAGATTAAATTGCTGGGGGAGGGAGGGTTAGAAGAAATCAGGTAGATTATCACATAGATTGTAAATTCTTGCTTGAAATTAATCTAGATGAATTCTAAATTCCACATTCTAGGAAATATAATTCACTTTTACAGCTGAGCAAAATGTTTCGCTGTATTACAGGTACATTTTCAGCTGCAGAAATGTTCACTTACTGTATCTGCCTGGTAATCTCCCATTTGATTTTGTTGCCATCTTTGCCTTTTACCCCATAGATGCCTCTGACAAAGTGTGTGTGTGTGTGTGTGTGTGTGTGTGTGTGTGTGTGTGTGTGATTCTGTTCTCTTTACTAATTCTACAAGCTGACCTTTAATCAGCTTGGAAGCAAATCTTGCCTCTAGATATACAGCTATATCAGTACTCTATGGGTCATCTTCTTGGGATATGAAATGACCAGAGAGATGTTTGAATAGTTCATTACACACTATGAATGCTGACAAGCCTAAGATTTAGGCTTAACCATAATTGTTCTCCACTTTACAGAACACTTCAGCCTTTTAAACCAGCAGGCTGTCTCTACATACTCCATGTCCCAAAGTAATGAAGAATCTTCTCTTTGGCATGCCTGAATGATCTCTGATCAGCAGCACTACAGGAGAGATAGCAGAAATTTCCCTTTTGAGCACACAAGTGGCCTTATGATTCTGAAGAGGCTGGAATGGTACTTGACTATTAGTTGACCTCATGTATAAGTCAAGGGCAGGTTTGGGGGCCTAAATTATGGATTTTGATATGACCTGTGGATAGGTCAAGGATAAAACTTACAGGCATATCACAAAGGAGTTAAAGGATGAAGCAAAGAAAAACAGTGCCAAAGAACTTACAAAATTCCAGCAAGCATAACTTTGTGTTCACATTAAAGACAGGCTGGATGAGGAAGTGGAGGAGAGGGGGGTCAGTACTTCCAGAACAGAATACACTTATGCCTTTCACCAAATGGTTGTTACTTTTCATTCTAAGAATTAAAATACAGTATTTACATTGTCTTGTGGATAATTTAATTTAGTTTTTGGGGGTCAATTTGTTGACTAAAATTTCTAGACCTATATGTGAGTACTTTCAGTATGTCATACTTTTCCATCTCATTGTCTACAAATGGTCATTTAATACTACCAAGTGTTGACTGGAGTAATTATTAACCATCATTATTTATAGTTTCAACTGTTCTTGAGAATGAATGCCTCTTACTTTGGGCACTAAGGAGCGGTACAGACCAGCACTTTGTGCTGGCCTGTATGCATGGTAAGGGCCTTCCTGCACTTCCCGAGCACCATATTGGCATGTGTCCGTCTTCACGGCATGCACCATGATGATGTTCATTGTGAGCAGTGCCTAAATGGCGCTGCACACAAGGGGCATCGTCATGGCACACGAGCAAACCTATGGTGCCCCTTCTGGGACACAAAAAGAACCTGCGGGTTCTGTTTGGTCCCTCCGAAGGCTGCGGCATGTGGTTGCTGTGGCCTCCTTCTGGAGCAAAAGCAGTTGGCATTGAGCTGCCCATCTGTAGAGGCCCTAAGTTGTTCCTCACACAGTGCATCATTTTCAGTAGTCCCTGTGAGAGTGTGTCACTACCAACTGGATATCAATCATACTACTCCATGCAAATGAAAACATAATTGTTCTACTTACTGCCCCACAATCAATTTTATAGGTTTGTCCCAATCTCCCCCATAATCTATCTATCTATATATCTCTATCTCTATCTCTATCTCTATCTCTATCTCTATCTCTATCTATCTATCTATCTATCTATCTATCTATCTATCTATCTATCTATCTATTAAACCAGAACATCCCAAACATTTGTTCCAAATGTGAAAATCTATTTAACAAACAGAAAAACATGCTGAAATTTGATTTTAGCTGTATATACTAGGGAGAAATAGTCAAAAGTGTTTGAAAATGGTAGCAGAAGCCATGTTTTTTGAGTGTCAAGAAAAAAAACTAAGACGAATCTATGACTAATGGGAATCTTCACAGTACAGCAATTCTTCTCCACAAAATTTAAATATGGTAGTTGTGCATAAAAAAACAGCATTTTCTGCATTCTGTCCTGGAAAAAAGTATATGTATGCACAAATAATTTCTGTACATAAGATGTGTAATTGGAAACATAATTTGCACATGGTTGATTCATGCAGAGAACAGCATTTTCTGCATAGGAAACAGCTTTTTCTGTACAGATTCTTATTCTGTGTGTAAATATTACTGTCTGTGCAAAAAATGTTATTTCCTGTATAGCAAATATTGTTTGCTGTGAAGAAGAAAAACACATGCAAATGTGTAGAATAAATCCTAAATTTGCTTTGGAAAAGTGTTTTTTTCCTCACACAATGGGAAAAAATTACTAAATATATTTACTGCTTCATTCAAGAAGAAAATTAGGAAAGAATTATATCCATAATATAGACATCTGGAGAAAATGTTTTGTATTGTTTTTGTAATGCTGGCAACTGACCATAACAATAAAGATTGATTTAATGACAAGGGTGTGATAAACAAGGAGTGATGCAAATATTCTTCCACCCAGGGAGTGCTCCTTCCATCGAGGACAGCCATTCTCTTGCCATTCATTGTCACTGTGAACAACCACAAATTATCAGCTAATGATTTTCCCAGAAGCATTCTGTAGCAGAGTGGCAGCCAGCTGCTAAATACAGTGGCTTGTCTTTGTTTAGAATTCAAAATAATGCACGAAACAAAACTAGTGAACGATATGTCCATTTTATCAAATTTTCAGTATCCTACCCACCTGTAATTGTTGTGATTGTATCAGAAACTTCATGCAGGACTTCTAATCATGCAGGAATTCTAATCTCTAGGAATGGTAATTTGGATAGTGGGTAAGTTACAGATGTGAACAACATCTACAAAATTGGTATCAATGAGAGACTCTGTCTCAACGTGGTGAGACCATGTAATTTTGTAGACAATGTTCACATCTGTAACCTACAAAGTATCTCAGCTCCCATTTTAGAAAACAGGTTGAGACCACATGATGGAAATTAATTAACCTCTGGGTGAGTTGTCTCCTCCAGCATGAGAATTAGAGAAGGAATGCTTTTTCTCCCCACATGATTTTTACAAATGTGAGATAAATGGCTCTTCACAAAACTACTTCTCACCCCCAGATACACATTGGTGAAGCAAAACACGAAATACAGAAAAAGATGCAAACAACCCGTCTTGGTAAAAGTCCGTATAACAAGGCAGCAGTTATCATAATTTTATGCTTTTGTACAATTTATTTAAAAAATGGTTCTGTAAAATCTCACAAAAAACAAGCAGAAAATCTCCTGCCACCTTGCAAGTGAGATGCAAAATTATGGAGTTTCTAGTAGTTTCTAGCTTTTCCCTTTGAGAATAAGACAGGGAAAGATTTATCATATATACTTGTATACAAGTTGACCTCATACATGAGGGAAGTCATACAAGTCGAGGGAAGATTTTAGGGCCAAAATAATGGATTTTGATATGAAAATAAATTGAGGGCAAATCCTATGGCATGTAACAAAGGATCGAAGGGGGAAATACCACCTGCCTCCTTCCTTCTCTTTCTCTTGGACCTCTCTCAATGACCTTGGTGCAGGAGGAGATGGTTTTAATATTGGATGAAAGGGGAAGGAACTGGAGGGAAAGGGGGTCTTTGGTGAGGAGAGAGGTTTTAACATTGAATTGGGAAGGGAATCACTATTTTTCAGAAGCAGATACATACTTCGCCTGAGCAGCTCTTTCAGAAACCACTGCCTAGGCACATCAGGATGGTGGTTTTTTTTAGGACATTTCTAAGCAGTATTACTGTATTGGCACATATTAAGTTGACCTGGGATTTAGAGTAATGTTTGGGGCATACATTTTTTTCACTTATAGTCAAGTGTATATGATACACCCAGTGCAGTCTACAATTAGGCTGTAAAACTCAGTAAAATTGAAGCCTGTCAAAATTCTCCCGTTTCACCCCAAAAACCTTCTTCTGCCCATGTCCCTATGGGATGTGGATTGTTCCCCCCCACCACCACTATGTTTGTGCATATACATATGGACATTTGAAAAAGTTATACATGTCTCTGTTAATCTTCCAATTTACATGTCCCCACACTAACTACAGTGCATTAGTGTACATTTTGAACACACACACACACACACACACACACGAGAGAGAGTTTGCAATTGCACTCATTTCTTGAAGGCATTTTAAATGTACAAATTGCAACAGAAGCTCTCAAATCTGCAGAGATCTGACCAACAACTGCATTTCTCCCACTTGGGTTCCGGGGTAGTGGCAGAAAGATGCAAATTCAATACATTCTTATGATACCAACATTGAAAGAGAATATATTCCCCATGTCCCTACTTACTTTAAACTTTCATCCCTCCCAGCTCCCTGGAATGATACTTCTCACGGCATAGACTGGCCATAGGACACATAGTTGAGAACTGCCTTCAGATTGTAGACCACAAATTGTCCAGAATTGAATTGTTCTAGATAGGCTATTCTGTTACTGTAAAGCCTTCCTGCAATCTCAGAATGATTGCTTCTTTCACTATACTCTGCTATCTAGGATACCTTTTAAATATTTAAAAAACATCAATATGCCCCCTTTCCCTCATTTCCTCTAGTTCTAACCTGCTCTTTCAGCCTTCCTGAATTTCTCTCAGGGGTCTCACTACAAAGACACACATACATCAAATGGTTTCAGAATGTGAATATATTGTTTATGAACTAAAAGCACTCTGTATGATCAGGGTGTACATGAAACCTAACCAAGGGCAAAGACCTATAAAACAGAAAAGAAGCACAGCAGTCTGCCAGTAAAATATGGCTTTTTGCTGTATATCATTTTGCTTTTAAATGTCTATTTTCATTCTCAGGTTTCTAAGTTTATCAACAGGAAATCCAGCATAAAATGGAGTAACTAGGTCTATGAGAACCTGGCCTGTTTGTTTCATACCTTTTTGCTTATTGCCAGGACATTTCAGTAAGAAAGAAGACAAACAATCTTCTAAGTGATCATTTTCCCTTTCTCATTCTCATAACATTCTCATCTGGAGGCAGCTCGAGTTATGACCAGGTTACCTTACAAAAGCGATTTTCATTCCTTTGAATGTCGAAGAAAAAAAGCATGTTTACATACTGAGAGATATGTTCTATTATGTTCAATGGAGCTTACTGAAAAAATGTAAGTGCAGATAGGAATGTAAGTATAGATAGGACTGTTGTCCCACAGTAGAAATCATTTTGTTTACTCATACACATGCACACACCCAAAGTCAGTCTCACTAGGTTTATGTAAGTGTGTAAGATTGAAAGCCTTAGATTTTCAGTGAGCATTCTCCCCACTGACATATACTGGTACTCTTACTAATATCACATTCCACACTGCTTCTGACTTATTCCCAAGTGCGAGTATAACTGGGAAATACAACTCTCTTTGGACATGGTTCACTCATTCCCTATTTTATTCTTACAACCTCCCTGGGAAGTCAAGAATTAAAACTAGATTAAAACATAGGTTAAAGCAGAGAGAGTGAGTGAGCAATAAGCAATTTCAGTGCATTCTGTAAGATATATACCATCACTCCTCAAATGCCTGTCCGCAAAGAAAAGTCTTTTCTTGTTTGCAAAAGAAATGTAAGGAAGGTGCCAGTTTAACTTCTTTGGGAGGGCAGTTCCAGAGCCCAGGGGCAGCCACTGAAAAGGCCATCTACATTAGGTGCACAAATATGTCTTTCTGTTAAGCAAGGGTAAGGAACATATATTTTTGTGTCTGAAGGATTATTCCCACCCTCACATTTTATTCATAAAGGGAAGACATCAGTAAACTTTCATATCTTGCTTTTGACAATCATTTTTAGAGAACAATTTCAATATAAGCCAAGCAGATATAATAATACTAGCAGGTCCATGTTTTGGGGGAAAAACAAACAAACCCAGATTAATTCTGAAAGTGTACAAAAGAACTTTGATTGTACCTGAATAGCAAAAGGAACTGAATGATTATATACACATCTCTTACCTTCACACATCTCTCAGATTCTCACCACTCTTTTCCTAAGAGCTTTCACAACTGCAAATGCCATTCCCAGGATTAGACTGCTGGGAGGCATGCCATGTCTATAGGCAATTTTAAATGATCCTCTTTATTGATTACCTTTTGGTGTTCAGATCAGATCATCTCCCCTTCTTGGTTTGTGATTTTTGCAGACCTGCATACAAGTACCTCAATCTGCCATTGCCCCATTGGGCTAGGACTCCTATCTTTGAGACATTGCTTCTGCCTTCAAAGAAAAAGAAAGGAAGTGGACCTTCCAGAAATGGTAAATAATCAGTCATTCCTACTTTCCTATCATTGTGTTCACTTGGGGGATTCAGACCTTTCAGTTTCTCATTGTGCAACACTCCTGCAACAGACTTAATTCAGTCACTTGGTCTTTAGTCACTTCCCATGTCAAGACCCTGAGACAGGGGTTTTTAAAAAACTGTCAGTTTCACTTTTCCATGCATTTGAACATTATGACCCTTACGAAGAGATGGACACATTTCAGCAAATCCTTCAAAAATGAACTGATGACATGTCACACAGAGATGCATACCCAATTTGCACAGGCCAAATGCAGAAAGGTATAGCCATTCTCAGCATGGAGAAGGTCATGTTGTACCTGCCTGCAATATAGATGTTAAAGATGAGGATTCAGAAGCAAAAAAAAAAAAAAAGGGGGGGGGAGCAACCATAATGCCCTCACTAATATGAATAAAAATGGGATTCAAGGAGAGAGATGTAATAATTAATCCTGAATACCCTTGACATAGATGAGTCTGTTGGCTTCATGTTCTCTAACTTTCAGTGTTTGTGAGAAAATGCAGACCTT
Source organism: Sceloporus undulatus (assembly GCF_019175285.1). Classification (NCBI taxonomy): domain Eukaryota; kingdom Metazoa; phylum Chordata; class Lepidosauria; order Squamata; family Phrynosomatidae; genus Sceloporus; species Sceloporus undulatus. The sequence continues at coordinate 194,984,059 of NC_056522.1, read as the reverse complement.
TCAATCCCAACAATGAACACATTTATAAACTTTGGTAAAGCCTTATCAAAAATGAACTAAAACAGTTTTCATTTGAATCAGGAGCACTAAAAGAATGTACCCAGCGTAGAAAACTGCTTTGCTCTTAGGAAAGGGGGGAAATTCTGTATAGATAAATACCTTTTCCTTAGAAGTGATTGCTTATAACAAAGTTTTACAAAAATTTCTTCATGCAGCTTGCAAAACAACGTGAGAAAATTAGGCAACACAATTGATAAAAGATAATGCCCCTTAAATCCATTTATCCGTTGGTTGGTTCCTTGTTGGATTTTTCTCCCATTCGTACTTATTTTCACTGCACATGAAAAGCTGCCTTTTCCATTCATTTGAGCATATTCATATTCCTTTGTAGTCTTACAGGGAAGATGATGAAGAATATAAAAAAAGATTAGAGAAGCTAACACACTAACTTGGAAAAAAAGGGGGCTATAAATAAAAACACATGAATTTACAATGAAAATGCATTTGAATGATCATGTTTGTGTCGGTGGCGCAGGGCAGAATGTTTAAGAGCTTCTGTAATTATTAGTGTGCTTTGTGTACATATTTTCCAATTACTCCATAAACCAAAGCAGATGGAGATAAAGTTTTTCCCCCTAAAGAATTGTCTTTGTAATCAGACTAGTTTTCTTCTTCTTCTCCTTTTCTAGTTCTGTGCTGTAGGACTTGCTGGACTCTCTGGTCTTTGTATATAATCTTTTTGGGAGAAGAAGAATCTGGATCCAATTCTGTGCAGTTTGTAGAAACTTGGTTCAGGGGAAGGGGAACTGGATTTTACCATTCAGCAGTGAGTCAGTGTTTTGTAGTGATTTAAGTGATGGACTAGGACTCTAAGAGACCAGGATTCAAATCCCTACTTGGCCATGGAAACCCAATGGGTGACTTTGGGCAAGCTCCACTCTTTCAGCCTTAGAAGAAGGCAAAGGCAAACCCACTCTGAACAGACCTTGCCAAGAAACCCCTGTGATATGGTCACCTTGAGGTCACTATAACTCAAAAATGGCATACAGTAAAGGTATACAATAATAGTGATTGTCCAAACTAGACTATTGCTCCTTTAAAGAGAGCAAGCATTGTGTAATGTTCTGAATGCTGGATTAGGACAGAAAGACCAGGGTTCAAATCCCCACTCAGCTGTGGAAACCCACTTAGAGACTGCTTAGGTGATATGAAGCAGTGTATAAATGAAGATGCTATTGCTATTACAGAAAAACAACAACAATCTCCTTTAAACAAATCTGACCAAAACAAAAACTGTGAAATGAATCAAGGGAAATACTACCAGTGTCAGCAGCTGTGTTAAAGAAGGCACAAGTCCTATTCATAATTCCAATCAGATAGACCAATTTTATCAGTGGGATTTAGCTATGTGTAGACTCAGTAAGTGATTCAATGGATCTATTTTAGCTGAGACTAACCAATAGCTCCAGCCAGAGCAGCTGCATTCAAATCACACAAATCAAACAAACTAATCAGATCTCAATAATAATTAAAAGCAATATAACTCACTGAAAGCAACTAAGCTTGCCATAGTAAGAAGATTTTTGCATGGGCTTTTGGACTGGCCCCAGAATGGACTGGAACTTTGGGGGAAATTTTCAGATTGGGTGTTATTGCATGCCTCTGTGTTCAGACTGGAGGCATTGTTTCCCGATCTTAGCCGTCCTGCCCCCATCCATCTTAATTCCATCCTTTGCAAGATAGTTAACTCTCATCCTTTGTGAAAGATGAGATTAAGATGGATAGGGGACATTATGGCTAACATTGGATTGTTATGCCTCTGGTCTGAGCATGGAGGCATGTGATAACACCCTATTTGAAATTTTTTTCCCGAAGTTTCAGTCTGCTCTGTATTAATTATCTTCCTGCCTTTATTTATTAATTTATTGACTTATTTCAAATCCATTCGCCCCACCATCCTCTCCAAAAAAATAGCAATAGGAATAGCAAATACATTTATATGTATCTTATCAGTGCACATAAGCATTCCCTAAGCAGTTTACAATGTGTGAGCTAATTGTTCCCAATAAGCTGGGTACTCATTTTAGCGACCTATGGAAGGATGCAAGTCTGAAAAAGGACCTTGGAGCCAAGATGTTCACAAACGCAAACAAAAAGTGAGCTAAGATAGTAATCAGATCCCTTTACAATGCAGTGAAAACAAATAAAATTGGATTGTGATGCCTCTGGTCTGAGCATGGAGGCATCATAAATGCAGGGGGAAATACAGTATACACCATTGTAACTGAAGCAGCAGCAAAAGCAAATGCTTTTGTTGGATAAGAAATGTTCTGATGCCAGCACAGCAAGGAGATTAGTGGAGGTAGTCTAACTTTTTAGGGCACAATGTGCCATATATAGGACCTTGCCATTCAGAATTATCATACTTAGACATTATGGTTTTAAATAGTGTTAACATGACTTGATATCCTTCTAGTCTTTTAAATGTTTCTTGTTTTAAATGGTTGTAAACTGTACACATTTATTTTTATTGTACTCTGCTCCAAAATCCTCTTAAGATTGGCAAAAAATCTTATTTTAATAAAAGAATCTAAATTATGAATTGCTATGAAATATAGCTCATAAGGCCCCTGCACAACCTCAAAGCACTCAGATCAGTAAAAAAGAAAAGGCAGACAAACTCACATCAAAGGATGTGGTCCTCCTATTGAGTTCGACTAAGATATCAGCCTTACCGTGTCTACCAGATGGTACACAGAGCTGGATTTGGGCCCTGGATCTGGATATCCCCCTCAGCCTAGCTGAGAAACAAGAGTTGGTCAGATGAACAAACTTTATTTAGAAGCACCAGCAACTGATAGAACATTCAACTTTTCATGAATAATGGGAAAATTTGCACGGGTAAAAAGTTGTTTTACATAAATTGCAAGGCCTTATTCTTACAGAACAGAATCCTTGTGATATCATCATTTCTGTAAATAAGTGGATATCAGAGATTTTAACCCACAGATTCACTTTATTTTGAAGGGCTTAGAAACTAAAGGATTAAAAGAATGAAATGCTTTAATATACGATTGCAACCAATACTTCAAGTCGTCTGGTGCCAAGTTATTAAGACAGAAGTAGCTAATGTGACTCCTCCAAATATTGTTGGACTATAATGCCCATTATCTTTCAAATTGCCTCTTTTGGCTCAAGCCAAATGGAGCTGCAATCCAACAGATGAAGGCCCACAAGTTGCTTATCCTTCCATTACATGTTTTTAAGACAACAACCAGATATTGCTTCAGTTCTTTGGTTCATAAAACAAAGCTACTTTCTTGGTAATTATATTAGCATTCTGTAATGCATTCTGAGTGTTGTCCAAGAAGGTGAACTCCAAGGAGGAGAATAAATGAGTGGCCCACCTGATTAATGGGGGGGGGGGGACTGTTCTCCCTTCTTCAAGTACCTTTCTATATTTATCCCAAGAACCATGTAGTTTTGCCTGCTTTTTAAAAAACACAATAATTGCTTGTAGGTGATTGCCTAGTTACCAGAAGAAATGCTGGCTATGTCTGATATTGTTATGCTTGTCATCATGGTAGGCACTGATTAAGGGCCCTGCAGAAAGGAGATGGAGAAACAAGATCTCAAGGAGCCATTCACCTTAGGCAAGTTTCTGGCTGTTGACACCAAGTCTCCAATAAAATTTCCTTGGGGGAAAGTGAAGCAATTGACAGAGGAAGATGCAGGCAAGCCCATGGCAAAATAGGGTTATAGATGTGATGCAGCAGCAGGCATTCTACATTGAACCAAAAGCAAAAACTGGACATTAGCCTCATTTCTTTGAATTCACACACCAATAACCTTTCTCTGTCTAAGTCCTGGGGCAGAGATAGTTCCAAAGTCAGAAATCTAAATGATAACTTCCCCCCCCCCCCCCAATTAACTAATAATTTCATGGACTTTAAATATGCCTCCACATCTGCAGTCTCCTCATCTTTCTTGCCTCCCTAAAAAAAACAATCCTGGTATGCCATGCTTACCACTTGGGACCAAGAAGCATCTGGCTTCCATGGTAGTGGGGTTGAATCCTCTTCCAAAATACATTCAGCTCTTTTAAAGTTTGGACTAAAATTCTGAATGGGTTGTTTTGTATTAGTGATTATTCATTTCACACAAGGCTGAAATTCCATTTGCACCAATAAATGCTCCTTGCATACTGTAGTCACACATTAATGTAAACTACCAGGACACACACAACTGAATCTGTGAATAAATTCCAAACTGCCTCTAAATACTGTTGTTGTTGTTATTGTTATGTGCCTTCAAATCAACTCTGATTTATGGTAATCCTATAACAGGGTTTTCTTGGCAGGTTTCTGCAGAGGAGGTTTGTCATTGTCTTCCTTTTAATACTAGTACCCTCTATTGATAACTTGGGTTTTTTTATGATGTAATAAATTGGAGTCCTTTGATTTTGGCAACGGCTTTTGTCTCTCATCTCATTTTGTCTACTGACACAAATCAGAGGCTGAAGGGATTGTTATCCTTGAATAAATGATATCATTAAAAGGCCAACTGTGTATGGATATCAACTGATGCTCTCAGAGCTATATCAAATTTATCCACTCTGTGGTCTGTGATATTGTTAATGAAAGTGTGTATATATCTTACCATTTTCTGTCATTGGGAGGACCTGTGATTGTAGATTGTTTCCTTCCCACCCTCCTCCTCCTCCTCCTTGTTCAAATTATATACAAGTAAATGTGGATGGCTAAAATTACACACATTTCAAACAAAATGTTCAGAATCACATTGTGGAATAATTTGTTATAATATCTACATTAATAAAATGTGTAAAAATGCATAAGTTAAGAGAGGCACTCAACAAAATGCAAACACATTTTTGGATAGGAAAGGGGTATGTCTCACTGCCTGATTTGGAATTTGAATGGAACAAGAACGCTGGTGAGATTCTAAGTACTACAAAAAGAAAAGAAACCTTTACAAACACCACTCAGAACTGAGATTATTCACATTCACTTTGGCAGACTATAAAATGATAAGCCAACCTGGTAAAAAAACAAAACCTTCTCCAGTGATTCCTAAATTTTGATCATCCAGGTGCTTAGGCCTTCAGCTCCCAGAATTCTTGACTGTTGGACAAGCTGGTTGGGGCTTCTTGGAGCTGAAGTCCAAAACATCTAAGGGGCCAAGATTTTGGAACCACTGCCTTAGTCCCTCTTAAAAGGGAAGACAACTGGATCAAGAAGGGTGATTTGCAAGAAGTAGCATTTTACACCTTCCTGGCAGTGTCAGTCAGTGGCTTCCATGTTATCTGAATTTCTCAGAACAGAAGGAGCTTCAAAAACCTACAAAGCAGTCCCAGCACCTTGGATAACTCCTTTAAACTTACTATGGGTTCACTCCCTCACCGACGTCAGGGCCTTCACCTCCCACTGTTTTGTAATCTTGTTTGTTAGTATGCAGAAAGGCTGGGCTGAATTAGAAATATCTATGAATACATAATCTCAGCTACCTAGGTGTGTGCAGCATATTCTGCATTTGGTTGACAGCCAACAAAGCTCCCCCTCCCCTTGGCTCTAATTTTTCTCACCCTCATTTTCCTGTGTTCTGGTGACTACAATATGCATAACTAATTTCTTCATTATTTTAGAATGATTCCGAACATCTATTTACAGGTTCATCAATCATGCTATTGAATAATAATAGGCTTATAACATTTCCTCATGGAGTGCCATTCACCAGCACAAATTCATTAAAAACACTTGCTTCTCTTCTCACTTTAAAGCAGAGATGTCAAACCATTTGGCAATTAGGGGCCACTTAAGAGAACTAAGTAAGCAGAAAGTGCCACTGGCTGCTAGAGTTACATAAACATGACTGAATTCAGGGGTGGAGGCAGAAAGCATTTGCATTAGCAAAACTTAAGTTTAAGCAGACAGAGGCGAAAAAAAGACATCACAGACAACAACCTGAATCCTGCTGATGCACTATGCTATCATGATGATCCATTGTGCTAGTTTAGTGTGCTTTTATCCAGATTGTTCTGTACCTGACACGAAAGGAAGGAATATTTGATGCAGTTGTTATTAGGAGAAAACTTTCTGTCAGAAAAGGGGAAATCTAGTACAAGAAAATTGTTGGAAAAGTTTGCTGCCATTCTTAGTTAAGGTTTGCACATTTCCGAACATTTGGACTTGCAATGAGAAGAGCTAAAACAGTGCTTCCCAAATATTGGTCCACCAGGTGTTTTAGACATCAGGTCCCAGAAGCCCCAGACAGCTTGGCCAAGAACTAGAAATCCTGGAAGCTGAAGTCTAAACATCTGAAGGACCAAAGTTTGGGAACCATTGGGCTAAAGAATATCTATTTCTCCAGTGATCTGTATGATCCCAGGATGGTTTGGTTTCATTACAATATATCCAATCAAAATGGAAATAATGGGCTTGTACTGACAGGCCAAAATAAAGCTGCTTCGGGTCACTTTGCAGGTATGCTGTTTAAATGGTGCATGCATCCAAAGAGGCCAGAAGCCACACCAAAGCCACACTCCAGTCCTTAGGACCTTAAGCAGCTTTATTTTGGCCTGTGTGTATGGGGCCAATATATAGTTAACTTTCATGCCAACCTAATAAAAAAAGTACACTTCAGAAACTACCCTAGATGGCTTCATCTTCTAGCAAGTCAGAGAGTTGACCACTCTGCTACTAAAGACTTCCTCCACCACTGCTATACCAACAAAAAAGCTCAGTTTTTATTTTTCAAAAGGCACTTTCATATTCAAGCAAGGTGCATGCAGAGTGTATGGTTTTATTTGTGTATTAATTCATTTTTCTGGTGGTTTCTCATTTAACAAGGCTCTTTCCTCATGTGCCTTGTTAAAAAGTGAAATGGAGCTTTGCTTGTTGCCACAGTGACATAGTGACGGAGATCCTGCATCATGTTGGTGAATTCTAATGTACCTCCAGGCATAAATAAATTTCTTCCCTCCTACCCACATGCTCAAACTACTGTTTTCTGGCTGGGCACTCATCCTCACAGCCATCCAGAAGCCAGGGGAGCTTGATGGGTGGGGGGAATGAGGGCAAGCCAGCCAACCTGATCCTTTTAGGTCCAGGAGGTTGCATTTTTCTTTCTGTAGGTAGCTGCAGGAATGGAACCTGCTGGTTTCTTGTTTTTCTCTCATCCTATTCCATCCTCCCCTGGTGACTGAATGGCCATAAGGAGGAGTGTCCAGGGAGAAAAAGGGAAATGGCAAGTCATGGCAGATTGAAGTGATGAATCCTTCCATTGATAATCACTAAAAAGGACATCGAAGTAGGTATATGGTGAGTTATTATTATTATTATTATTATTATTATTATTATTATTATTATTAAGCTTTATTTATATAGCGCTGTAAATTTACACAGCGCTGTACATACAATCAATTAAAATAGTTAGAATAAACCAGCCTATGGCATACATTCTACAAAAATAATTAAACATAATACAAGGTACATGTTAACATTCAAGAAAATACGGCAGACAACAAATTAAAATAACATTAGATAACATGGGTTGCTAAAAAGTTATTGTCCTGCCCAATAAAGGAATGACCTACCACCATGAAACTTACATACGATTCCACATATTAAGTCTGATTCACTTGGCACACCATTTTTCAAGTTTCTTTAACCCTTTAAAATAAATAAATAAACAAATAAATCCTGATGTCTCGTCACTGAAATACTATTGTGCATCAACTTTCAATTACACATTCATATGCTGATATCAGTTCTGAATCATTAAAAAAATGAGAATGAGAACTAGGAAATAGTCAGATGAAGCATGATCTTGTGAGTAGAGTAGATGATCTATGCACTCAACCCCCAAATTCTTCAAAACATCTAATGTCTTGCCATCCCTTTGTGCAGGCAGACTCCTTTCTACAGCTTCCCTTGCCATCTTTTCTTCAATGCCTCCTTTAACCAGCAGCACAGAAAGTTAAAATAGTGTTCTGAATTGTTTGGCCCTTCTGAAGATAGCCAGCCATCAAAATACCTTACTTATCCCCCAAAATGTGGCCATGATCTTTCCTGCTAAACTTTGAGTCTTGAATCTCAGTTCTGAGGGGTCCCAAGAACAGGCATTCAGAAAAAGGAGGTTCAAAGCTCGCAGTTTCCTCTTCATATTGCAACTACTGCTCCTCCATCTGTAAGTAAGGAAAGGACCAGCCACAAACAGACCACTACATTAGCGCAGTGTCCCAAAAGAATGCAGGTAACTGAAAAGGGAGAGAAAGAATATTCAAAAATAATTGAAAAATGAAAATATTTATCAACTGTTAGGAAACGTTGTTGAGGAGAATCAGTTGCATAGCAGGAATGCTACTGGCATTCCTTTCCACTAATATCTGTAGCATACATATTATTTGAAATATCTGTAGACTTTGAATAGAAATCACAGCATAAACCACCAAAATGGGAATGTCTCCAAAGCAGTCAAGGCCATCCACCTGCAGATGCGGCCAATAACAAGCCTAATTTGCTGACAGATTGGTACTTGGTCCTAAATATGAAGTCATATTAAGAATTATTGTTGGTTGTTGTTGGTGGCAGAACAGAAGAATCCAGGCATGTAATTCAATCATCTATAGTACCAGACTCTTGCTGATGATCCCAGTGATATCTACCTATTTCCACTCACCAGCTCAGACAACTTCCCTTGGGAAGAAGAGAGCAAAGACTTGGTAGGAGACAGTTGTAAGCCTTCTCAGGGTCATGACAAGACCAGAAAAGATTTTGACCCTATTTCTTGCTCTACATTTTCACACTCACCATTGGTCTAGTTGCAAAAAATCCTCTAGATTCAATCCAGTGTTCCTTTACATAGTAATTTTTAGTACAGTGGGTCCTTGGTCTCTGTTGGGATTTGGTTCCAGGACCCAGTGTGGTTACCCAAATCCATGGATGCTCAAGTCCCATTAAATACAGTGGTGTAGTAAAATGGTGTCCCTTATATAATATGGCAAAATCAAAGTTTCTTTTTGGAATGCGCACACACACACAGACACACACACACACTTTCAAGATGTGGTTTGTTGAATCCATGGATAAAGAATTTTTGGATATGGGGGGTTGACTGTAAAATGATACCATTTTGTATAATCTGTAAAGAAAACAATACCCCCCGGCAAAAAAGAAACCCTTCCTAAATATTCTAAGGATGCATCAAGATGAAGGGCAAAGGACAGCTAGAATTGCTGTCTGTGATCACAAATGTGAAGCTGCAGAGAAAATGTCAGCTTATCTTCTTCGCTCTGTTAATTAAAGGGGTGGGTAGTTTACCTATGATAAAATATTAATGCAGAAAATTCAAGGAAGGAACAGGATACTTTAGATTTCCCACTCTTTGGAGATAAAGGAGTGAACATGAGTTGTTTTAAGTAGCCCCTTGCATCTCCTTCCCCTCCCTTCTTGATATGTAGTAATTACATGAAATATAAAACAAAACATTGTAGTGTAATGAATGCACAGATCATTGTTGAAGTCAGTTTTATGATCCCCTTGGAGAGATATCAAAGGTATTAAACCCTCCAGCATGAATACCACCTTTGATTGAGGCAGCTCATTGCTCTTCTGCTCCACAGACCTGAATTTTCAATATTTAAATCACAAAGTAGTGTTTATTGCTGCTAGAGACTGGGAGGAAACAAGATGAGGAAGAGAGTCTCTATTCTATTCATAAAAGGATTAAATTATCAATTTGTTTCATGCATTTATTTATTTATTTATCATTACATAGCTCCCATGTTTACAACGATAGCACAGGAAGTAGTTTGCAATCCCAAGAAAGTGGCTTCAGCAGCGTTAGGGATCAACAAATTGTTTATTCCTTACAAATCAGGTTGTACGAGACCATATTTAATGTAGTATCATTCCCACTGTTATCAGGCTCATGAAAGAGATTATTATTTATGCAATGAGATGTAACTAGGGAAGCAGTTTACAGAAATAATCACACCCCAGGGACATTGCTAGGCCCGAGGTTCATTACAGTTGAGAGGGGAGGTGTATTTTGTTCTGAAAAAGAGGAGGTTGAAGTCTAGAATACTGAACTGCAGTTTCAGCTAAGCTGCTCGGTTCACTTAGATTAATCTGTCCCTTTAGACCAATTGCTGCCTCAGTCCACTGAAGCTCAAGTCATGTTTGTTAACCCTTGTCCTTCTACTTGTCACCTAGAGGGTAGCAATGCTTTCACCCATTCTATCACCCTTTGTGCATACATCAAGGCCTACTATTTTCTTATCACATTTGTGTGGGCAAGTAAACCAAGTCAGTATTTCCCTTCAACTTCGTGGGAACAAGTGAACCAAGTGACAGAGTTGGAAAACAATACAAAAATTGATCTTATAGATAAGAGAACTAATTTTCCAAAATATCTACCTTCCATATGAAGGAGCTCCATATGATTAAAGCAAGGATGTGCCCCTGGAGTCTTCCAGTGAAATTCTCAGAGGACTACATCAAAGAAAAATCTTGGAAAATAGGAGAACAATTTTTTTTTTTAAAAAAAATTATATTTATATACTTTAATATTGTACTGTTTTTCAATTGTATTGTTTTATACTTGTTGTTTGCCGCCTTGAGTCCCTGTATTGAAAAAAGGTGAGATATGAGAAAATAATAATAGTAGTAGTAATAATAATAACAACAACAATAACAATAATGCTCCACAGAGACCCTCTAACCTCCATTGCTCTCCTAAGGTCCTGCAGATTCAGGCCTGTGACTTCTCTAATTGAGTCTAACCAACTGGAATGGGGTTTGCCTCTCTTTCTATTACCTTTGACCTTCCCTAGCATTATTGTCTTGAGTCATGTCTTCTCATGATGTCGTCAAATTTCAACAACCTTAGTTTCGTCATCTCGGCATACAATGAGAGTTCAGACTTTATCTGTTCTAGGACCCCCCCCTTTTTTTTCTGTCCTCAACTATCTTCTCCAGCATCACACCCCACATAAATTGATCCCCCCGTCCACTTTCTTCATTGTCCAGCTCCCACATCCATACATTGTAAAGTGGAATACAATGGATTGGACAATTCTGACTTTAGTCCTTTTTTCATTGCTGCCCTTCCCATTCCTAAAATTCTTCTGATTTCTTGACTGCAGTCTCCATTCTGATCAATGTTTGAGCCATTGCATGAGAAATCTTTTAACTATTTCAAAATTTTCATTCTCTAGGTTGAACTTATGTAGGTCCTCCATGGTCATTGCTTTTGTTTTCTTTATGTTCAACAGGAAGTCTGCCTTTTCACTCTCTTCGTTGACCTTCCTTAGTAATTGTTCCATGTCTGTGATGTTTTCCACTAGTAATATGGTGCTATCCTCACATCTTAAATTGTTGATGCTCCTTCCTCCTATCTTCACTCCTTCTTTTGAGTCTAAACCTGCTCTTCCAATTATATTTTCTACATAAAAGTTAAACAAACAGATAGTACAGTTGGCCCTTCTTATACATAGATTTTTTATACATGGATTCAAGTATCCACGGTTTGAAAATGTTAAAAAAAGTATAAATTTCAAATATCAAACCTTGATTTTCCATTTTTTATAAGGAACACCATTTTGCTTTGTCATTATATTTAATGGGACTTGAGCATACATGGATTTTGTTATCCATGGGGGAATCTTGGAACCAAACCCCAGCGTATAACAAGGGTCCACTGTATGCAGCTTTGTCTGCCCCCTTACTAATTGGGAATCATTCAGTTTCTCCATATTCTATTCTAGCAATAGCTTTTAGTCCTAAATAGATTTCTCAACAGGACTATTAAATTTAGTGACACACCCTTGTCTTTAAGAGCATTCCTTAGCTTTTTGTGATCTTAGTGTATAAAGTACTGTACATACTGCTTGATGAATAGACACTTTGAAACTTGAGCTGGCTTTTGTGACACTAATACATGATAAACATGGTGTACAGTTGTTTGATCTTCTCATTATGTGTTATAAGTTCTTTTGTAATTGAGCTCTGTTATATAGTACCTTTAATCACTGCATTTTATTTGATGTCTGTTTTCTATGTGACTATGCACACTGTTATTTTTAGTAGTTGGTAAAAGTAATCAAACAGAATCTTGGGTGGGCAGAAACCTTTGATTTTTTTTAATGAAGTGATTGGAATAATTTTGCAATCATGCTTAAATTTCAACAATTCACATTTTAAAAAAAGGATCACAGCCAGGTTTAAAGACCCTTTCACTCCCCAGTGAAAACTCATTGAAAGCCCACTGTATATATAACACTCTGGCTGATGTTGGTATCCCCTGCCCCCCCTGAAACCAACAATGGGGAATGCAATTGGAAAAGGTGGAAAGTAAGTCAGATCCTTCCATTGCCTTCATCATTTAGCACTACTTGTCAAGCTGTTGAAAGTGGGGAAAGATCTAATATTTCTCTCCCACAACACCCATAATCTCACTTGGGATTTATCTATATGGGGATGAGCTTTTATTCTCACTAAGAGATTTCCAAATATTATTGGGGAAAATTGATCTAATATGAATGGGAGTCCTATATCAAAGCTGAAAGAAATGGACCGATAGTATTGGGGATGATGGGGAAATTGTGGGTGATGATAAAAGAAATATAGTTTCCAGTGACCTGTATTTACTGAAATATTTCCAAGACTAAATAAATGTTGGTATGTGATTGCTTTTATTGAATATCCACCCAAGTACATTTGACAAAGGGCGTGACTGGACAAGTCAGTAGAAGAATGTGTCCAGTACAATGAAGAAACAGAAAGTTATATTAAGATACTGGATTGTCTGAAGCAAAGTACAGAATATTTAAATATAATTTACCTGACAAATGATAAAATATATTAGAATACAATCAGGGTAGACTTCTCAATATCTGATGAGGGGATTAATCTAAGCCTGGGCAAGGAAGCTATACACATTTATGTATATTTCTATTTCTGTCTCTGGAAACCATTCTTCATCAATAGATCCAAGAGTGTTCAAAGCTACATTAAAATAGCAAGTACGCAACAAAAATATTATGGTTTATACACTACCTCATCACCCAAAGGCCCATGCAATATACCATCCAACTTGAAGCCCAAGATAAAAATCAAACTCTGTTTGTGGATTTAAAAATATATATATTACAACTAACCAAAGGGAGCAGTGAAGGGTAGATAGCTAAACAAAGCACAATGTAGAAGAAATGCATTCCGGATATGTACTTCTAGGTTTCTTCAACACTAAATGCATTTCTTCTGATTGATGCTGCCTGGATGAACTCATTAGCTACAATGTTCAGATACATCTCCAAAATGATCTTTGATGTCCATGTAGAACAGCCATGTGACTGAGCCTGGCTTGCCCCATGCTTGACTGCAGAAAGGTCTTTATTCTGTGAAGGCACAAGAGTGACCTTTCTAATGAACATGATGAAACCAGTATTGTAAGGGTGATTTTCCTCAACTTTGTCAATTCTGGTAGGTGTGGCAGATATCTGCCTTCTGTTCCATTCAAAAGATCCACCACATCCTGAAGAGCTGAAACTTTGGCTTTCTTGTCCTTTGCAATATCCAACAACATATCACAATGAGGCTGCAATTTAGATGAATCCATGTCAGATGTAGAAAATCTACAATAGGTCTGCTATCAATCTCTACAATGACAAACTTTTCAATTTTGCTCATATGTCTGCACACATCTGAGGAAAAGTGATTGTGTAAAATGTTGCTGACATTATCAATCACATCATAATTTTTTTTTCCTGTAGACTCTCTCAGGAGACTCAAACTAGTGAGGCTCACACCCAGGATCAATATGCCATGAAGGCTTTTTTGTGCCTAGGGAGCATAGGACTTACTAAATCTAAATCTTTCGCTGTCACTGTAGTCTTTGTCCAAAACTCTTCAAAGTTGTTCCTCTGTTGCTTTATATTCACCCTGGCTGACACCAAAAGAAGTTCTGCTTGATGGAACTGTAGGTTCCTTGTTTGAAGTGCTGTATTTAGCCTGTGCAAACAGCCAAAAACAAGCGTCAAGAGCTGCAGCATGAAAAAGAACTTCTATAAGCTTTGTGCAGGGTTGACTAAGGTTTGATCCTTCGTCAGCATGGCCATGAACTGCTAGGCCTTGACAGGCAAGATATCTTACAAGAGATAAAACTGTCTGCAATGCCTTTCTAGATTCTTGCATTTGCTTCTGCTTTCCTTCTGAGCAAATGATAGGAACAGTTACATATCAACAGCAACCATAACTTGAATAGTGAAAAAATGCGTTGATGGCTATGGAATCTTTCTAGAGCTTTCTTCCAGCTTGAGAAGTTTTCTTAGCAAATGTTTCATATCCATCCTTGTCTTTTGAGGATTTGCGGAGAGGAGCACTCATTTCACTTGCTGCATGACAGATGTTGCAATATGCTTTGCCCATTTGACAAAAGAGTCAAGCAAAGTTTCTCTTTCAAGTGTCCTGTGACTATTTTTTTTCTCCATGCCAGGAACATTAATATTTTAGGGCATACCTTTGGAAGATAATGCTTCCTCAGCCTGGTCCTGGAACTGTATTAAATCCAGAAGAGCTGCCAGTGGAACTTTCACCAGAACCTACCATGTTTTCTTCTTTTTTATGAGAAATATCTTCATAGGGGGGATTATGGCCAGTAGTTCAGCCAAGGAAACAAGAGTCAGCAGGAGGATAGAAAATATATCATATACTCCAGTTGGTTGAAAGAGGTGCAGCCAGATTGTGGACCAGGGCTGGCTACAGGTAGCATACAATTCCCCTGTTAGAACAGCTACACTGTGTCCAGTGTGTTTCTATTCACAATTCAATGTGCTGATTATGACCTGTAAAACCCTATAATGCTCAGATCTAGGTTATTTGAAATAATGTTTTCCCCCCCTTATGAGCCTGTCCATGCTTTGAGATCTGGGGAAGCCCTTCTTTCAATCCCAACATCTTCACAGGTACACCTGATGGAAACTGGAGAGAAACTTCTTCCAGTGGCTGCTCTACTGCTCTGGAAAATTCTTCCTGAAAAGCTAGACGGGCTCCATCCTTAATGTGATTTTGGAAGTAGGCAAAAACTTCTCTTTTCCAGTAGACCTTTGGTGAATAATCTGAGCCTATATTATGTTCTTAAAGAATTGGAAAATTGTTTTAAATGTTTTAAATATTTTAATATATTATTTTAGTTTTATCTTTCAATTTTTATACATCACCAGATAGCAATACAAAATCAGATGAGCATATAATTGTAAAACAGATGATGGGAAAAGATCTATTCTTGAAGCCAAAACTAGATCACAAGCTAAGTGTGACATGCATCATAAACACTTATATACAATAAAAAAATAGAGTAAAACTAAAGAAGAAAAAGAAACCAATCATTATACCAAAATATGATCTGAACAGAATTTAATGACAATGTAAGAAAGAGATTTTCTTCTATTGAACATAAGCAAACCAAGGATTCTTGTTTGGGAGGGAGTGGGTGAGCAAGAGCAAAAAAAAATTATGCTTTGTTACAGTGTAATTTCGATTGTTGCAAAATTATAAGTATTGTGGTTGCTATAGTGCTGCAGGGCTACAGAGCTTGCCTTTATGGAAGCCATGTGTGTTGAAAACTTGCCAAAAAAGCATGCTAAAGATGTGTCTATGAAAATGCTGGTGCTTAAGAGTAAATACTGATTTATTATATTCTTTCTTCTTTCCTTGTTTGTTTACATTTATTACTAGTGGTTTTTTTCTCTTTTCATTGTTATTTTGCTGATGTTTTGGATGTTTTTGAGAGAGAGAAGGTGCATGAATTTTTTGATAAAATACCCCTCTCTTTTCATTGTATTTTTAGTTTGCTTTTCTTTTATATTTTGTTTTTTCCCCAATGGTTATTTTTATTACCTTTTTATTACCTTTTTTCCTTTCTCTTCCTCCCTACCCCCTTTTTTTTTTGTATTGGGGTGTGGATATTCCCTTTCAGGAAATCAACTGCCACTTTCTTCTTCTCCTTCTTTTAATCACTGATTAAGAGTAGCCCAATAGGAAAAAAATAGTGTCTGGATTAAGGCGTAGATGTAAGATGTCAGAAGCAAAGAATTTACAAGGAACAAAAGGATCTGTAGAAGAAAAGCACCCCAATACATTCTTACATTTATGTAAAAATTCGAGATTTTAGAAGAGAGAAAAGTACTTATCTGGATGAATGAATACAAATTTAATGCATTACATGGATTGGTAGTTTCAATAAGAAAGAAGAAAAAGAATATAGAGAGGGCATTCAAGCACTGAAAAGAGAGAACAATGAATTAAATATGGACTTAGAAAAATGTGTGATCACTTGGCACTGACGAAAAGAGACATGGTACAGGAGGATTGAAGGAATGGACAAATGAGGATATAGAAGAAGAATGGGAGAGTTGGCAAGAAATTTAGAATGGAAAAGAAGAAATTGATAAGGAACTGGATAGTTCCTTACAAACCTAACTAAACCCTAACCCTATCCATATGACATCTGCAGTGCTCTAGTCTTGCTGGCTCTGTCTGGCTCTGTCAGGCTCGTCTGGCTCTATCTGGGGTTAGGCTTAGGGTGGGGTTTAGGCTTAGGCTTACGGTTAAGTTAGGGTTAGGGTGGGTTTAGGGTTAGGGTTAGGGTTCGGGTTAGGGTTAGGATGCCCATCTACAGGAGAGGTTGATGATGTGTTCCTGAATGGCAGGGGGTTGGATTGGTTGGATCTTGTGGTCTCTTCTATGATTCTAAATGACATTTGTAGTGCTCTACTCTGTCTGGCTCTATCTGGCTCTTTCGGCTCTGTCTGGCTATGTCTGGCTCTGTCTGGCGGTATTGGGTTTAGAGTTAGAGTTTGGGGTTAGGGTTTAGGGTTAGGGTGAGGGATAGGGTTAGGGTTAGGGTTTAGGGAGGTGTTAGGCTTAGGGTTGAGGGTTAGGCTTCGGCTAAGGCTTCGGGCTAAGATTAGGGTTTATGG
The DNA here is from genome assembly GCF_019175285.1 of Sceloporus undulatus. NCBI lineage: Eukaryota > Metazoa > Chordata > Lepidosauria > Squamata > Phrynosomatidae > Sceloporus > Sceloporus undulatus. Next base: position 194,967,060 of record NC_056522.1, on the reverse strand, counting down.
TTAGTGTTTAGGGTTAGGATTAGGGTTTAGGGTAGGGTTCGGGTTAGGGTTAGGATGCCCATCTTCAGGAGAGCTTTGAGTATGTTTTCCTGAATGGCAGAGGGTTGGATTGGTTGAATCTTGTGGTCTCTTCAACTCTGCATTCTAAATGAAATCTGTAGTGCTCTACTCTATCTGGCTCTATCTGGCTCTATCTGGCTTCTATCTGGCGCTGTCTGGCTCTGTCTGGCTCTGGTCTGGCTCTATGCTCTGTCGGCTCTGGGTCTCTATTTGGCTCATCTGGCTCTGTCTGGCTTGTCTGGCTCTGTCGGGGTTAGGTTTAGGGTTAGGTTAGGGTTAGGGTTTAGGGTTAGGATTAGGGTTTAGGGATAGGGTTAGGGTTAGGGTAGTTGGGTTTAGGGTTAGGGTGTTTAGGAAGAGTTTGGGTTAGGGTTAGGGTTAGCGTATAGGTTTAGGGTTAGGGTTAGGGTTGTTTTAGGCTTAGGGTTAGGGTTGGAATTGGTTTAGGGTTAGGGTACGGGTTTAAGGTTAGGGATGGATCCCCCATCTATCGGAGAGGTTTGAGATGTGTGTTCCTGAATGGCAGGGGGTTGGATGGGACGATCGTGGTCTCTTCTACGATCTAAATGACATCTGTAGTGCTCTACTCTGTCTCGCTCTATCTGTCTCTGTCTGTCTCGCTGGCTCTATCTGCTCACTCTGGCTCTATCTTCCTCATCTGGCTCTGTCGGCTCTATCTTTCTCTATCTGGTTCTGTCTCGTCTGTCTGGCCTATCTTTCTCTATCTGGCTCTGTCTGATTCTGTCTGGCTCTATATGGCTCTATGTGTTTTCATCTAGGTTTAGGGGAGGGTTTGGGTTTAGGGTTTAGGGTTAGGGTTAGCGTTAGGGTTAGGGTTTAGGGTTAGGGTTAGGCTTGAGGGATAGGGATAGGGTTAGGGTTTAGGCTAGGCTTAGGCTTAGGCTAAGGCTTCGGTTTAAGGTTAGGGTTTAGGTTAGCGTTTAGGGTTAGTGTTAGGGAGAGGGATGATACCCAGACTGTTGGGGGCAAATTAGTTTACTGCTAATTAGCTTACTGCGTTCACCGCTATGATCTTTGGAATAGCGGTATATAAATAAAACAAATTATTATATTATCTCTCAGGAGAGGTTGGATGATGTGTTCCTGAATGGCAGGGGGTTGGATTGATTGGATCTTGTGGTCTCTTCTACTATTCTAAATGACATCTCTAGTGGAACTCTGTCCCGCTCGATCTGGCTCTACTGGCCTGTCTGGCTCTCTCGGGCTCTCTCTGCTCTCGTGCTCTGTCTGACTCTGGTCGGGCTCTGTCTGGCTCTTTCTGGCTCTATTTGTCTCTATCTGGCTCTATCTGGCTCATCTGGCTCGTCTGGGTCTGTCTGGGGTTGGGGGTTAGGTTTAGGTTAGGGTTAGGGTTAGGATTATGGTTAGGGTTTAGGGTTAGGGTTTAGGGTTAGGGGTTAGGTTTAGGCTTAGGCATAGGCTAAGGCTTCGGTTAGGATTAGGGTTAGGGTTTAGGGTTAGGGTTAGGATGCCCATCTATCAGGAGAGCTTTGACGATGTGTTCCTGAATGGCAAGGGGTTGGATTGGTTTGGATCTTGTGGTGGCTTCCAACTCTACGATTCTAAAGAAATCTGAGTGCTCTACTCTGTCGGGCTCTATCTTTCCTATCTGGCTCTGTCTGGCTCTATGTGGCTTTATCTGGCTCTATCTGGGTTTAGGGTTAAGGTTTGGGGTTGTGTTTAGCGTTAGGCTTAGGCTTGGAGTTTAGGGTAGGGTTTGAGGGAGAGGGTTAGGATTAGGGTAAGGGTTTAGGGTTGGGGTTAGGTTAGGCTTAGGGTTAGGCTTAGGCTAAGTCCTCGGTTAAGGTTAGGGTTTTAGGTTTAGCGTTTAGGGTTAGGGTTAGCGTTAGAGTTAGGGTTTAGGGTTAGGGGTTCTGGTTAGGGTTAGGATGCCCATCTACAGGAGAGCTTTGAGGATGTGTTCTGAATGGCAGGGGGTTGGATTGTTTTGAAATCTTGTGGTCTCCTCCAACTCTACGATTCTAAATGAAATCTGTATGCTCTACTCTGTCTGGCTCTGTCTGGCTCTATCTGCTCAGTCTGGCTCTATCTTCTCTGTCTGGCTCTGTCTGGCTCTATCTTTCTCTGGCTCTGTTGGCTCTGTCTGGCTCTATATGGCTCTATCTGGTTTAGGTTAGGGTTTGGGGTTTAGAATTTAGAGTTAGGGTTAGAGTTTAGGGTTAGGGTTAGGGTTGAGGGATATGGTTAGGGTTAGGGTTAGAGTTTAGGGTTAGGGTTTAGGGTTAGGGTTAGGCTTAGGCTTAGGCAAGGCTTCAGGTTACGGTTAGGATTTAGGGTTAGCATTTAGGGTTATGTTTAGGGTTTAGGGTTAGGTGTTCGGGTTGGTTAGATGCCCATCTTTCATGAGAGCTGAGGATGTGTTCCTGAATGGCAGTGGGTTGGATGGTGAATCTTGTGGTTCTCTTTCAACTCTACGATTCTAAATGACATCTTAGTATCCTTCTCTGTCTTGCTCTATCTGGCTCTGTCTGGCTCTAATCTGGCGTCTGCTCCTATCTGCTCTTTCTGGCTCTATCTGGCTCATCTTGGCCAGTCTGGGCTCTGTCTGGGGTTAGGGTTAGGGTTACGGTTAGGTTTAGGGTTAGGGTTAGGATTATGGTTAGGGTTTAGGGTAAGGTTAGGGTTAGGGTTTAGGGTTAGGATTAGGGTTTAGGGATAGGATAGGGTTAGGGTTAGGGTAAGAGTTAGGGTTTTGGGTTAGGGTTTGGTGTTTAGGGATAGAGTTAGGGTTAGGGTAGGTATATGTTTTAGGGTTAGGGTTAGTGTTAAGGTTTAGGGTTTAGGGTTTTGGGGTTAGGGTAAGGGTTAGGGTTAGGATTTAGGGTTAAGTGTAGTGTTTAGGATAGAGTTAGGGTTAGCGTTAGGGTTAGGGTATAGGTTTAAGGTTTAGGGTTAGGGTTAGGTTTTTTGGTTTCGGGTTTCGGGTTTGGGGTTAGGATTTGTGTAGGGTTAGGGATAGATCCCTATCTAGCGGAGAGATTTGATGAGTGTTCCTGAAGGGCAGGGGGTTGGATTGGTTGGATCTGTGGTCTTCTCTAGATTCTAAATGGACAACGGTAGTGCCTACTCTGTCTGGCTCATCTGTCTCTGTCTGTCGGTCTGGCTCTATCTGGGTTTAGGGTTAGAGTGTTGCGGGTTAGGGTTAGGGTTGGATGCCCATCTTTCATGAAGCTTTCAGGATGTGTGCCTGAAGGGCAGGGGGGTGGATTGGTTGAATCTGTGGTCTCTGTCCAACTCTACGATTCTAAATGACAATCTGTAGTACTCTACTCTGCCGGCTCTGTCTGGCTCGTCTGGCTCGATCTGGCTCTGTCCTGGCTCATGTCTGGCCTCTGCTGGCTCTGTGCTGGCTCTATCTGGGCTCTGCTGGCTCTGTCTGCTCTGTCTGGCCAGTCTGGTTCTGTCTGGGTTTAGGGTTAGGGTTATGGTTAGGGTTGGGTTTAGGGTTAATGTTACGGTTAGGGTTAGTGTTTAGGATAGAGTTTGGTTAGGGTTAGGGTTAGCGTATAATTTAGGGCTTAGGTGAGGGTTAGAGTTTTAGGGTTCGGGTTAGGGTTTGGGGTGAGAGTTTAGGGTTAGTGTTGGGTTTAGGGTTAGGGATAGGGATAGGATCCCCATCATCAGGAGAGGTTTGATGATGTGTTTCCTGAATGGCAGGGGGTTGATTTATTTGGATCATGTGATCTCGTCTACGATTCTAAATGGACATCTGTAGTATCTACTCTGTCTGGCTCCATCTGGCTCTGCTGGCCTGTCTGGTCTCGCTGGGCTCTGTCTGGCTCTATCTGGCCTCGGCCGGCTGATCTGGCTCTGTCTGGCTCTGCGGCTCTGTCTGTCCTTCTGGCTCTATCTGGCCTCGGTCTACCTCTGTTGCCATCTGTCTGGCTTCGGTCTGGGGCTATCTGGCTCTGTCTGGGGTCTGTATGGCTCTTCTGGCTCTTTCTGGCTCTGTCTGCTCGATCCGCTCGTCGGCTCTATCGGGCTCTTCCTGGCTCTGCTGTGCGAGATCTGGCCTGCCTGGCTCTCTGTGGCTCTGTCCCTGGCTCTTGGTCTGCTCTGTCTGGCCCTATCTGGCTCTGTCTGGCTCTGTCTGGCTCTATCTGGCTCTGTCTGGCTCTGTCTGGCTCTATCTGCTCTGTCTGGCTCTATCTCGCTCGGCTGGTCTATCTGGCTCTTCCTGGCTCTGTCCTGGGCTCTTGTCTGGCTCTATCTGGCTCTGCTGGCTCTGGGGTCTGTCTGGCGCTGTCGGGCTCTGGCGGCTCTGTCGGGCTCTATCTGGCTCTGTCGGCGCTGTCTGGTCTATCTGGCCTGTTTGCCTCGTCTGGTTCTTTCTGGGGTTAGGGGTTAGGGTTAGGGGATTAGGGGTTAGGGTTATTGTGATGTTAGGGTTTAGGTATAGGGTTAAGGGTTAGGGGTTAGGGTTATGGTTTTAGGGTTAGGCTTTAGGGTTAGGCTTAGTGTTAGGGTTTAGGTGTAGGGTAGGTTTAGGGTTAGGGTTAAGGTTTAGGGTTACGGTTAGGGTTTAGGGTTAGGGTTAGGGTTAGGGTTAGGATGCCCACTATCAGGAGAGCGTGAGGAGTGGGATGTAATCATATAGTACACAAGAAAATGAAGGAGAGATTTATATATTAGAACTACATTATAGAGAAAGGAATATAATGGGAGATAAATGATTTATCCTGATGAAAGATATCCCCAACTACACGACTGAGGAAAAGGAAAGATAACTTTTTAGTTGAAAGTCTTAAGAACTGGAAGATTTTTTTAGGTGGGACAAGTAGAGGGGTGAATTTTTGTAACCTTTAGGCTCCCATCAGACTCCACATCAGATCCAGGACAGTCCCATGACAATGGGGCCTGTTACGACAGCCAAAATAAAGTGGCTTCGAGTCACAGTGGAGGACTGGAGCGTGGCTTTGGTGTGGGCTCTGGACTCATAAGGACACATGCATCATTGAAACATCAGACTTCCACTGTGACTCAAAGCGAGCTTTATTGTTGCGTCTGTAAGAGGCCAATGACTTGGGAAAATGTAAAGAATTTAATGCAATTTTTTAAAAGGAATTTGTTTTTCCACTTTCTAAAGGAACTAATGCGATGTTTATCTGTTTTGGAAGAAATTAAAATGAAAAGTAAGAAGGATCTACATAACTGGAAGATAAACTTTAATCAATGGGGAAAATACCCAGCTATTAAAAGAATATAATTGCCCAAGCTAATGCATTTATTTCAAATAATCCCAATTAGTTCTTTTCGAAAAGGTATTTCAAATTAGCAGAAAGAATATGAAACTTTGTGTGGGCAAGCAAAAAAAAACAGAATGAGTGAAATTATTACAGGCCATCATCATCATCAATCATCAGCATCAGCAGTCAGCAGCGCCAGCAGCATCATCATTTTCCCACTTTTCCCCCAGTTCAGAACCATTAAAACAGATAAAAATCTGTTGCCTACTGGGTTTAAAAAAAAAATCTGTGGCCAAATATTGTCCACACTTGTCCCCTGCGAAGCCACAGCAATGGTACTGGCATGGAGGAGGGTTTTTCATCCTCTGCTGTTGCTAAGCATGGAGAAAGCTGTGCCTGCCTGTATTCTCTCCCTCACAGGCCACATCAGTGGCAATCTTCTCTATCAACACCGTCCAAAAGGCTTACAACCTTCCGGAACAGTTGTTCAGGAGATATAAAGAATTCTGTGGTCTGAGTAGACTGGGCAATATAAGCTGCCTCCATTCACTTGAGAAAGAAGGTGGTTGGCCCCTAACTACCAAAAGGTGCCATGAGATAAACCACAGCGTTTCCATAAGTTAAGAAACACCATGACCCTAGGAAAATGCAAGACACAGCCTCATAATGAAATAATTAGTCTATGTTTTTTCATGTGAATAGCAATTTGATCCAGCACAGTTAGAAGAAAAATGCATAAGTGACTGAACCGCCTTACTGGATCTTATAGGAGAATCGAGAGCCACGGAAATAATGCCTTCATTGCCTGAACAAGAAAGCAAAGTGTAATTTCCTGATGCTCCAGGGAGCGTTTGTTTATTGAACTTTGCAGGAGAAGGAACATAACTAGTGTTTACAGCTAAATAATAGGACTGGGGAATAAAGTGAGAAGTTCTCACTTTATACTAAGTCCCTTTAATAGAAATGTTCAGTGTCAGCATTATGCCCAAATGATGCAAGAGCAAATTATATACAAAATGTAATACGTATGAGAGAGGCTCTGTGAGCCCTGCCAGTCTTTCTTAAACAGCTTGAAAGAGGTTGAGAAAGTCATAAAAACAGAACGTATTCTGTGACTGGGCATAGAGCTGGGCTCACGTTGTGTTTCAACACGTGGCCAGTTTATTAGATGAGTTGACCCCTGATTTCCTCCTAATATCCAGTAAAGATCTGGAAACCTTGATCGCCTCCAGAAAATTGTTTGGATGTAACTATTGTCAAGCCTGGTTGCCCCCCCCACCTTATATTCTCCCTGTTTGAAATTCATTTGTTAGTTTTGACTCAGCTCTCTAATCTGTTGATGTAATGTTTTTAAATTCTGTCATGTCCTCTGAGTACTACCTTACCTCTCTGTTACCCAAAAAGCTGGGATCCCAGAGGCATTCACAGTTTTAATATGTTGTAGGGGAATTTTAATATACAGTGCTCTCTTGCTTATGTGGGATATCGTTCCGGATTCCCTACGTAAGCAAATGCGCCCAAGTATGCTCGGCCCCATTTTAAATGAATGGGTTGCGTGCAATGTTGGTGGTGTGGCGGTGCACGTGCTCCACGGCACACGGCCCATTATCCCTATGGGACATGCTGCCCATTCTCCCGGGATGTAAAGCGCACCCGCATATACATGGGTGCACTGTAGTTCACATAAAAAAATAATATTTTTTTGGTTTGGGTAACAGTAGCCTAGTTATGCACCCTGTAACATTGTGCCAAATCACACAGAACACAAGAGACAATTCCACATAGGCGTTGCATTTTTAGTCAATAAAATAATCATACACTTATGCATACACCGTTTCATGCACACACATAAGAACTATGAAGCAAAGATGGGAGGAGGTGAAAAGTGCTAATGGTAATGAGCTGTACTGATCATGAGCTTGGTTCAAATTGGAGTCATCGGAATGGAAATGGCTCATAGCTGCCATGGCAAGTAGGTGGGCTGGTTTATTAACAAATAAAGTAGCATCCCAAACGAGTTTCGGTCCTGCTTCAAACTAGACCAAATTTGTATTGTCTTATGTGGTGTATAGATAATCAAAAGCAGATCCGGGGGCAGTAATCTCAAAATGAATGGTGTTGCCCAAGAGATAAGAATGGTGAGGAATTGAAGAAATGTTCGATACAATTGGCATGAATACATCAGGCAAAGGAAAATTCCTACTACTGGAGAAAGGTCCATTTGTCTGCATATGCACACCCACGGTCTTTGGTCCAGAATCCTATCAACGCCATCAATAAGAAAAAAGGGCTTATGCTGCTGTTGTTTGGTGATCTCATTTGGTGGGTATCTATTTCCTCCCTTGCTAGAGCCCAAATGGATTTGTAAGACCTACTAACTCCTCAATTGATGATCCATTAGCCTTTTGGTCTTTAAATAAAGAAAACAGCTTCCCTCCGAAGAACGTGAAGAATAATATAAATAGTTTTTTGTGGGCTTTTTGGGGCGAATGTGCCATGTTCTATAAGATTGGCCACATAGCCGCCAAAAACCCTTAAAAAACTATGGGTGGCCAGCCATGAAAGCCGTCGACTTCACAATAATCGTAAAATAATTTGCATACTTGAGGAAAAGGGTCTTTGGAATTTTGCGGCACACACCAAAGAAAGGGAACAACCATGAGATTCTTTGGACTTGGGACTTCCAATTCAAGAAAATTTCTTCCAAAACACACCTCCTGCACAAAATGTGTGGTTCTGTGCCCAAAAACTATTTTCTTCCCAGACACATTTTAGGTCAGAAAACCAACCAATTGTTTTTTTTTTGGCAGAAGCAAATTTTCTCAAAATCCAACAAGTATGAATACTGCTTAAAATTTTCACAAACCTCCTAGATTCTATGGAGTGATGAGACAATCACGAAAATTATTTGGTTTTGTACATGGAAAGATATAAGGAAACATTTGCATCCGTTAGCTCCTTTGTTAGTTTTTTTTAATTCACAGGCTCGAAGCCTCCATCCCTCAGAATCTGTTACGAGGCAACCAGAGCTAGTTTTATATGCCGCAAAAACAAAAGAGAGAGAGCGAGACCCGGACCTCGAGAGTGTTTATTGTACACTTATGCAAAGAGAATGAGAAATATAAAACATAAGCAAACAGGTAGAAATATAGGCTCCACATGAAAGAGGGCATTGACTATTCATCTGGTGTCCCCAGGTTGGCAGCACTAGATCGAGGACGGAAGTTAATAGGGAAGATAAGGTTTTGGTTGAATATTGGAAGAATAAATAAGACGGTGGCAATATCATGTACCTAAAGTGCGGATGGTCCTTCTCTCTCATTAGCACTCTTCTAGGAGAGACTGGGTGAACCACTTCTTGATGGTGTTGGATCTTTGGATTGTTGCATTATGTAGGATTTAGATTAAATGGCAATACATGCCCTCGCCCCTCTGGCTGCTTCTATGATTTTTCTTATGGGCTGAAGCTTGGTTTTCTTGTTCAAAACCTTTAGAAGGTTGTGGACTCTTTTTAAAACCTTAAACGGGTGGAGAGGTAGAGTAAGTGGTCCCCCCCCATGTCAAGTTTCAAAGCTAATCGGTTTAATTCACACCCATAGTCTTTAGAAAGATAAAAGTTTGAATGTCGAAAGACCATGTGTCTGGAAAAAAATGCCATGAGTGACCCTCTATAGTAACCTCAAGAGCTCAAAGGATAAAGTTCTGTACCCAGCTTAAGCTTGTTTCATATGGCTTCATATCTATAGATCCTAGCAACTCTACAAAACTGTCACCACCCTCTTTCCCATTTAAAAAATTGGAAGTTTCTTCAGCGTTTACAGCTGGACTTGTCTCCATATAGTCTTCCAAATGATACTATAACAATTTTTTTTTTTTAAAAAACCAGAGAGATTCATGAAGTGATGAAGCACACACAAGTGGAAGCGCTACTACTGTTCCATTATCCATTTCATTTGTTTAATCATAGCTGAGTCCATATCTTCACAGAAGGACATCAGTTTGTTTTGTTTGTTTTTAGTAGTTGTAATACATAGACATGTATAGGAATGAGATTCAACCAACACATTACCACTTGCTATATAAGGGATCACAACATCTTTCTTTGGTGCTTCAGTTGTGGTTTGGTTGTATGTGGTGTTTGTTGTTGTGTCATGTGACTTCACGTCTTTGTGACTTATGGGTGACCCTAAAAGAAAAACCTATTATGGGGTTTTCTGGGGCTGAGAGTCCTGTGTGACTTCACTCAAGGTCACCCCGTGGGTTACCCGCTTTCTGAGTCCCGACTCCAATGCTCCAACCCTAACACAACGGGGCTCTCATTTTACTTACTGTCTCCTGACCTCTACAGAATTTAAAATTCAAGGAATTGTGTGATTTAAGGGTTGTCATTATCCCTTGGCAATATATCTGGGATCCACAATATCACAGATGTTTTTGGGTGGGAATTGTTATGTATATGTCCTTACCAGTTCCCGGATGTCCCCCAGCACACTGGGGTGAGGGGGAAACTGCCACAGTCTCTAAACTCAGTCATCTGACTCAAGAGTACTAAAAGGATTGAGACTTCAACCAGTGATCATATCGCTGGGACCTTTTGGTACAAGAGGGCATAACATGTCTCGAGACTCCTCCAATACAGTTTCTTATCACCTCCATGCAGGTCTTGTAAGAAACTCAGTAACCCCTGGCAGGGCGGCATTAGGGCACACCAGGGGTCTTTGACCAGCAGGGAGAAGACGTGTGCTGGGTGTTCATAAGTCCCTATTTTTTTCTCTGAGGATGGTGCTTTGAATTGCCTTCAGGCTGAAGGCCCTTGCCACGGAAGGGCAAAAAGGGCTGCTATATTAATAGATAGGGGTAGGCAAGGCAGCATTAGCCAAAATGGGAGCAATCAGATCTATGCTCTTCTCGGTTGTTGCGTATCTGCCTATTACCCTGGAGAATGCTGCAGGGTTATATTCTGCTCACAATTATTTAGGGAGAGTCTGGGAAGTAGAATTGGCAGCTGGGCCTGGAAATGTGAAGCTTTTGCCATTCCTGAATCTATAGGGAAGGACTTTCTTGACCTTATTTGGCTAATGGAACATCAGGTTTTCTGCGTATAAGGTTGGTAACCTCAGGTAGCAAAAAGGTATAGAACAAATCCCTTAATGACTTCACTCAAGAAAATGTGCCCAAGTTATAAAACAGAAAGCTGAAAATAGGCTACATCTACTTCTCTATGTATAATTGAAAATGGGCAACGCTTGCTAATTTATGTTTGGAGGAAAAGCACTGGGGATTTATTTTTGTACATGTGCATATCAGGTGAGCCACCATTAAGTCTCGTCCATTTATTTACAAACGAAAGTGTTCCTTAGATGGCATTTTTATCCAACAATTCATGGAACTACAGCAAATGCTGTAATTAAATATAATATTACACATGAGTCAATAATTCAATAAGTGCAGTTTGTTAAAACATACGGAAAGTTTAGAAGAGCATGAAAGATGCCTTAAATTAGATAATGATAGCTAATATGGGCATCATATCAATATTATTATGCAACAGCAGACAATCATTCAAAAATTTATATTTAAGAGAAACAACAATAAAATGCGTCCTACAGCAGTGTAGCAGCAAAAAAAGACAAGAAGAAACAACAG
>NC_056522.1:194945139-194956101 GCF_019175285.1 Sceloporus undulatus | reverse complement strand
ATAATCCGTTTCATCCAAGATCGATTGAAGCTGGATTGCAACCGCCCTCTCAATCACCTTCCCCAAAAATGGCAGCAGCGAGACTGGCCGATAATTACTATGTATCAGGGGGTCGAGGGAGGGCTTTTTTAACAGCGGTTTTATAGTGGCCAATTTCAAGCTGGATGGAAATTGCCCATCCCTCAAAGATGTATTAATAATCCGGTGTAACATCGAAGTTACCACCGGTCCCCCCTGAGCCGCTAGCCATGAGGGACAGGGATCGAGAGAGCAGGTTGTCTTCCGAACACTTCCAAGGATCTTGTCCACATCATTGGTACTGACTAACTCAAACTGATCCAGTTTAATGGAGTCCACTGAGGCTCTGGATGCCTCTACCCTAGGTTCTGCCCTAATGCCGGCGTTAAGACCTTCGCTTATCCAAGAGGTTTTATCCACGAAGAAGTTGTTAAATTGGTCACAGCAGGCCTTCGAAGGTTCAAGGATCTGGTTCAGGGTGGGAGGGAGCTGAGTTAGCTCCCTAACCACCCTGAACAACTCTGCTGGACGCGACTCCGCGGATGCGACACGAGCACCATAGAACGAATTCTTAGCTCCTCGTATCGCCTCTCCGTAGTCCTCCAAAAGGTGGTCTAGGAGAGCCTTGTCGGCTAAGCGTAGGTGTTTCCGCCAGCGATGCTCTAGCCGTCGCAGGTCCCGCTTCCTCGCCCTGAGATCTTCCGTGTACCAGGGCTTACGTTTGGAAGCGGGCCTGAGAGGGCGCTTGGGAGCGATACTGTGTATAGCCCTGGAAAGACTGGTATTCCAGATACCAGTCAGGGCATCAACAGAGTCGCCGTCGTTTCCAACCATGTTCCCCTCTAAGGCTTCTTGAAACCTTTTGGGTTCCATCAGCGTTCGAGGGTGGACCATCCTAATAGGTCCACCACCCCCCGGGGTGGGGGGATCTGGGTAGAGGCTCTGATTTTTGCCTCCACGAGGAAATGATCCGTCCATGACAGGGGGGAAATATTAGTTATTTCCGCCCACGGATTTTCCGCATCCGTGCAAAAAACCAAATCCAGGGTATTACCCGCAAAATGCGTAGGACCCGAAATCAGCTGGGACAGGCCCATGGCCGTCATGGTATCCATGAATTCCCGAGCCGCACCGGATGGAACATAGTTGGCTGCAAAGGGGATGTTGAAGTCACCCAGGACTAACAGCCTGGGTGTTTCCAAAGCAGCTCCGCAACCAACTGTGTCAGCTCGTTAAGGGAGTCCGTTAGCACACGGGGTGGCCGATACACCAACAGAATCCCTAGACTGTCCCTAGCCTTCAGGGTCAGGTAATTACACTCAATAAAGGAAGTTTGACGGATGTGGTTCCTGGTGAGAGACAAGGTGTTCTTATGTACCAAGGCCACACACCCCCCGCCCACCTAACCTGTTCTGGTCCTTCACCGAAAACCCGGCAGGAAGGGCCTGTGCCCACAGAGCTCTATCTGGCTCTGTCTGGCTCTGTCTGGCTCTCTGTGGCTCTGTCTGGCTCTGTCTGCCTCTGTCTGGGTCTATCTGCCTCTGTCTGGGTCTATCTGGCTCTGTTTGGCTCTATCTGGCTCTGTCTGGCTCTCTGTGGCTCTGCCTGACTCTGTCTGCATCTGTGTGGCTCTGTCTGGCTCTTTCTGGCTCTATCTGGCTCTGTCTGACTCTGTCTGGCTCTATCTGGCTCTGTCTGGCTCTCTGTGGCTCTGCCTGACTGTATCTGGCTCTGTCTGGCTCTATCTGGCTCTATCTGGCTCTGTCTGGCTCTGTCTGGCTCTGTCTGGCTCTTTCTGTCTCTATCTGGCTCTGTCTGGCTCTATCTGGCTCTATATGGCTCTATATGGCTCTCTTTGCCTCTGTCTGCCTCTGTCTGGTTCTTTCTGGGGTTTGGTTTAGGGTTAGGGGTTAGGGTTTAGGGTTATTGTTAAGGTTCGGGTTTAGGTATAGGGTTAGGGTTAGGGGTTAGGGGTTAGGGTTTAGGGTTAGGCTTTAGTGTTAGGGTTAGTGTTAGGGTTTAGGGTTAGGTTTAGGGTTAGGGTTAAGGTTTAGGGTTAGGGTTAGGGTTAGGATGCCCATCTATCAGGAGAGCTTTGAGGATGTGAGATGTAATCATATAGTACACAAGAAAAATGATGAAAGATTATATATTAGAACTACATTATAACAAAGGAATTTAAATGGGAGATAAATTGATTATCCTGATGAAAGATATCCCAACAACACTACTGAGGAAAAGGAAAGATAACTTTTTAGCTGAAATTCTGAAGAAATGGAAGATTTTTTTAGGTGAGACAAGTTAGAGGGGGTGAATTTTACCTTTAGGCTCCCAGTCAGACTCCACATCAGATCCAGGACAGTCCATGACAATGGCCTGTTACAGACAGCCAAAATAAAGTTGCTTCGAGTCACAGTGGAGGACTGGAGCGTGGCTTTGGTGTGGTTTCTGGACTCTTAGGACGCATGCATCATTGAAACACCATACTTCCACTGTGACTCGAAGCAGCTTTATTTTGGCTGTCTGTAACAGGCCAATGACTTGGAATGTAAAGGGATTAAATGCAATTTTTAAAAGGAATTTGGTTTTCCACTTTCTTAAAGGAACTAATGCTGATGTTATCTGTTTGCAAGAAATTAAAATGAAAAGTAAGAAGGATCTACATAACTGGAAGGATAAACATTTATCATCAATGGGGAAAATACCAGCTATTAAAATGAATATATTGCCCAAGCTAATGCATTTATTTCAAATAATCCCAATTATTTCTTTTCGAAAAAGGTATTTGCAAATTAGCAGAAAGAATTATGAAACTTTGTGTGGGCAAGCAAAAAAACAAGAATTGAGTGGAAATTATTAACAGGCCATCATCATCATCATCATCAGCAGCAGCAGCAGCAGCAGAATCAGCATCATCATTTTCCCACTTTTCCCCCAGTTCAGAACCATTAAAACAGATTAAAAATCTGTTGCCTACTGAGGTTTAAAAAAAAATCTGTGGCCAAATATTGTCCACACTTTTGTCCCCTGCGAAGCCACAGCAATGGTAGCTGGCATGGAGGGAGGGTTTTTCATCCTCTGCTGTTGCTAAGGCATGGAGAAGCTGTGCCTGCCTGTTCTTCTCTCCCTCACAGGCCACAGCAGTGGCAATCTTCTCTATCAACACCGTTCCAGAAAGGCTTACAACCTTCCGGAACAGTGTTTCAGGAGATATAAAGAATTCTTGTGGTCTGAGTAGACTGGCAAATATAAGCTGCTCCATGTCACTTGAACAGAAGTGGTGTCCCTACTACAAAGGTGCCATGAGATATAACACAGCGTTTCCATAAGTTAGAAACACCATGGACCCTAGGAAATGCAAGACACAGCCTCATAATTTAAATAAATTAGTCTATGTTTTTTCTATGTGAATAGCATTTGATCCAGCACAGTTAGAAGAAAAATGCATAAGTGACTGACCTCCTTACTGGATCTTATAGGAGAATCTAGAGCAACCGGAAATAATTCTTCATTGCCTGAACAAGAAAGCAAAGTGTATTTCTGGATGCTCCAGGGAGCTTTTGTTTATTGAACTTTGCCAGGAGAAGGAACATAACATATTGTTACAGCTACAATAACAGGACTGGGTAATAAAGTGAGAAGTTCTCACTTTATTACCTAAGTCACCTTTTAATAGAATGTTCAGTGTCATCATTATGCCCAAATGATGCAAGAGCAAATTATATTCAAAATGTAATACTTAGGAGAGAGGCTCTGTGATTCCTGCCAGTTCTTTCTTACCAGCTGAAAGAGTTTGAAGAAAGTCATAAAAACAGAACATATTCTGTGACTGGGCATAGAGCTGGGCTCACTTTGTGTTTAACACTCGCCAGTTTCATTAGATGATTTGACCCCTGATTTTATCCTAATATCCAGTACAGAGCTGGAAAACCTTGAGCCCTACAGAAATTGTTGGATGTACTATTGTCAAGCCTGGTGCCCCCCCCCCCCCCCTATTTTTCTCCCCGTTGAAATTCATTTTGTTAGTTTTGACTCAGCTCTCTAATCTGTTGATGTAATTTTAAATTCTGGTCATGTCCTCTGAGGTACTACCTACCTCTCTGTTACCCAAAAAGCTGGGATCCCAGGAGGGCATCCACAGTTTAATATGTTTTAGGGGAATTTTAATACAGTACAGTGCTCCCTTGCTTTATGTGGGGTATCGGTTCCGGATTCCCTCACGTAAAGCAAATTCCACGTATGCTCGAGCCCCATTTAAATGAATGGGGCTCATGCATGTGGCAGTGTGGTGGTGTGGCGGTGCACGTGCGCCACGGGCACACGCCCCATTAGTCCCTATGGGACATGCTGCCCCTTCCTCCCTGCATGTAAAGCGCACCCGCATATGACATGGGTGCACTGTAGTTCACATAAAAATATATATTTTTTGGTTTGGGTAACATTAGCCTATTATACAACCCTGTGAACATTGATTCCAAATCACACAAAACACCAGAGACAATTCCACATAGGCTTTGCATTTTTATCAATAAAATAATCAACACACTTATGCACACACCTTTTCACGCACACACATAAGAACTAATGAAACAAAGATGGGAGAAGGCGAAAAGTTGAGGCCTTGCTAATGGTAATGCTGTACTGATCATGAAGCTTGGTTCAAATCGAGAGGTCTCCGGAATGAAAATGGCTCAATAGCTGCCATGGCAAGTAGGGTGGCTGGTTTACTGACAAATATAGTAGCAGTCAAACAGAGTTTCTGTCCTGCTTCAGACTAGACCAAATTTCTATTCTCTATGTGGTGGTATATATATACTCAAAATCATATCCTGGGACAGTAATCTCAGAATGAATTGTGTTCTCAAGAGAGAAGAATGGTGAGGAGATTGAAGAAATGTTCATACAATTGGCATGAATACCTCAGAGAAAGGAAAATTCCTACTACTGGAGAAGAGTCCTTTGTCTGCTTATGCACAGCCACTTTCTTTGTCCAGAATCCTATCAACGCCATCCATAGACAAAAGGGCTTATGCTGCTGTTTTTGGGTGGTCTCATTGTGGTGGGTACTCTCTTTCTCCCTTGCTAGAGCCAACTGGATTTCCAAATATGGTATGGCCAGGTTTCTGCAGTGGGGTTGTTCTCAGGTAAAACCCTTTTTAATATTAAATTGATATCAAATATGAGGGTTGATTGGAAGCCTGACATGCCCTCTATTTTGTCATTCAAGTCATTGGTGAAGATGCTGAATAGCATTGAGCCCAGGACAGAATCCTGTGGCACTAGTTACCTGTAGTTACCCCACTAGTTACCTCTCTTCATAGCATTCGCTTCATCTTTCATTCTTTCATTGTCAGTACCTCTGACCAATGTTCTTACAGGACTCTCTGTTGGAGTAATTGTGCATGAAACAATAGAAAAATATTTTGATTGACAGGTGGCATATATTCCATGGCACAACCACAGACTGCTGAGTCAGGAGCACATGGCATGAGGCAAAGTTACAGCAAGGTTGCATCATGCTGTGTGGCACTGAGTAATGGCTTAGAACCTTATAAGTGGACCAAGATACTGGTCACATGGTTAGTTGGGTTTGTTTGGAAAGGAGAGTTGAAGAGTTGTTCAGAGCAGATGTCAAAGTAGTTGGAAGTTGACTGAGAGGAGTGTGTGTGTGTGTTATATCATACTTTACAGATTGAAACTGAAGATACACCCTCCAGAACTTTGGATGAATCAACTACATCTGTGAGTGTTTCTTTGGAGTGTGAAAAGTGGTCAGTGCATTACCAATACCAATAGCTGGGTGTTGTATTGGCTATATCTGGGTAGACTTGTCCACAGACTTCACTGGTAGTTGCTTTCCCCTTGCCAACACTTTAATCTATTGACTCTATCTATCTATCTATCTATCTATCTATCTATCTATCTATCTAATTAATAAATACTGTAGACCTACTAACTCCTCAATTTGATGATCCATTGGCCTTTTTGGCCTTTAAATAAAGAAAAGCAGCTTCCTTCCTAAGAATGTGAAGAATAATTGTAAATAGTTTTTTGTGGGTTTTTTGGGCTATGTGGCCATGTTCTATAAGAGTTGGCCACATAGCCAGAAAAACCCACAAAAAACTATGGGTGCCGGCCATGAAAGCCTTCGACTTCACAATAATCGTAAATATTTGCATACTTGAGGGAAAAGGGTCTTTAAATGTTTGAGACACCCCACCAAGAGAAAAGGAACAACCATGAGATTCTTTGGACTTTGAGACTTCATTCAAGAAAATTTCTTCAAAAACACACTCTCCTGCACAAAATATTGTGTTCTGTGCCAAAAACATATTTTCTTCCCAAGACACATTTTAGGTGCAGAAAAACCAACTTACTTTTCTTTTCTTTTTTTGGCAGAAGCAAATTTTCTCAAAATCCGACAGTATGAATACTGCTTAAAAGTTTCACAACAACCCTTAGATTCTTATGAAGTGATGAGACAATCACTAACATTATTTGGTTTTGTACATGGAAATGATATAAGGAAACATTTGCATCCTTTACTCACTTGTTATTTTTTTTATTCACAGCTTGAAGCCTCCCATCCCTCAGAATCAGTTACTAAGGCAACCATAGCTATTTTATATACCCAAAACAAAAGAGAGAGAGTCGGACCACTGGCCTGCATAGTTGTATTGTACACTTATTCAGAGAGAAATGAGAAATATAAAACATAAGCAAACAGGTAGAAATATGGGCTACCACATGAAAGAGGGCATTGACTTATCATCTGGTGCCCCAGGTGGCAGCACTAGATCCAAGGGACTTAAGTTATAGGAAGATAAATTTTGGTTGAATATTGGAAGAATAAAAAGCAGCTGCCTGACTCCTCGGGCCGGCCGCTTTGCTGTAGGGAGCCGGCGCGGCTCCCTGGCCCCAACTTCCGGGTTGGGGCCTGCCCTCCGCCCCGATTGGTGGCTCGGGCAGGAGGGGCCTGCCCCTTCCTCCCGGGCCGCTCTAGTAAGGGCGGAGGAAGTTCCTATGGTTGGGGCTCCAGTCCTCCAGGGCGGCTCATTGGATGGGGCCGCTTTGGAGGAGGAGCCTCGGCATAGGCTGTTGGGCGGGACATTGGCTATATATTGGCCACGAGGCCGGGCCCCGCAGCCATTTGCCGCTCGGCTCTCCCACCCACCCTCCACTTGGGTTCTTGGGATTATGTCACATCTTGGGGTGGCAGCATAGGACAGGATCTGGTTGGTTTGGTTACCAGGGCTATGGAGACCCGGGGGCAAGCTGTGCAAGGGTTGTGGCCATTGCGGGGGCCACAACATGGATATGCCACCCGGTGACTAGGAGCTTTGTGATTTAGAGAACGCCTGGTGTGATGGCAGCCAGTTTGCGTTACTTAGCCCCTAGGTCATCCCAATGCCTGGCGGTCACGAGGCATGCTGCTTATCGATTAACCAAGGGGTTAGTCGATGCTTCAGATCCTGACCTCATGCTTTGTGCCAACCCTTCTGTTTTGGTTTGCTGTTGCTAATAAAGTTGTGGCCTTTCTTCCAATATGGTGTTATGTGGTTTTTAGCGCCGGCCTCCTAGGCAATAAGAACTGTTCAATATCATGTACCTAAAGTGGTGATGGTCCTTCTCTCTCATTAGCACTCTTCTAGGAGAGACTGGGTGACCACTTCTTGATGGTGTTGGACCTCTGGATTTTTTTTCATTATGTAGGGATATAGATTAAATGGCATACATGCCCTCTCCCCTCTGGCTGCTTCTATTATTTTATTATGGCTGAAGCTTGGTTTTCTTGTTCAAAACCTTTAGAAGGTTGTGGACTCATTTTTAAAACCTTAAAATTGTGGAGAGGTAGAGTAGTGGTCATGTCCAGTTTCAAGCTAATCGGTTTAATGCACACCCATATTCTGTTAGAAAGATAAAAGTTGAATGTTCGAAAGACCATATGTTTGGGGGAAAAAAGCCATGAGTGACCCTCCATAGTAACCTCATAGCTCAAAGGATAAAGTTCTGTACCCAGCTTAAGCCTTGTTTCATATGGCTTCATATCTATAGATCCTAGCACTCTACAAAACTGTCATCCACCCTCTTTCCATTTAAAAAAAATTGTGAAGTTTCTTCAGCATTTACAGGCTGACACTTTTCTCCATATAGTCTTCCAAATGATCTATCAATTTACCAGAGAGATTCAGAAGTGATGAACACATCACAAGTGAAGCTCTACTACTGTCCATTATCCATTTCATTTTTTAAATCATAGCTGAGTCATATCTTCACATAAGGACATCATGTTTTTGTTTTGTTTTTGTTTTTGTTTGTTTTTAGTAGTTGTAATACATAGACATGTATAGGAATAAAGAGACAACCAACACATTACGACTTGCTATATAAGGGATCACAACATCTTTCTTTGGTGCTTCAGTTGTTGTTGTTGTTATTGTTGTTGTGTGACTTCAAGTGATTTGTGACTTATGGTGACCCTAAAACAAAACTATTATGGGGTTTTCTGGGGCTGAGAGTCTGTGATTCACTCAAGGTCACCCAGTGGGTTTTCCTCTTGTCTGAGTCCAAATCCAATGCTCAAGCCACTATACCACACTGGCTCTAATTTGACTTAGTGCCTACTGAACTTCTACAGAAATTTAAAATTCAGGGAATTGTGTGATTTAAGGGTTCATTATCCCTGGCAATATAATCTGGATCCACAATATTACAGATGTTTGGGTTTGACTTGTCATGTATATGTCTTCCTTACCAGTTCCTGATTTCCCCCAACACACTGGTGAGGGGGAACTTGCCACATTCTCTAAACTCAGTCATCTGACTCAAAAGAGTACTCAGAAGGATTGGAGACTTCAACCAGTGATCAATTATCTCTGGGACCTTTTGGTAAAAGAGAGCATAACATTTCTCGAGACTTCTCCAATACAGTTCTTATCACCTCCATGCAGGTCTTGTAAGAAACTCAAGTAACCCCCTGCAGGGCTGCATTGAGCTGCACACCATGTGTCTTTGACCAGCATGGAGAGAAGACTTGTGCTTGTTTTCATAAGTCCCTATGTTTTTTCTCTGAGGATGTTGCTTTGAATTGCCTTCAGCTGAAGAGCCCTTGCCACGGAATGGCAAAGGGCTGCTATATTAATAGATGATGGATAGCAAGGAAGCATTATCCAAATGGGAGCAATCAGATCTGTGCCCTTCTCTGTTGTTTGCTTATCTGCCTTTACCCTGGAGAATGCTGCAGGGTTATATTTCTGCTCCAATTATTTAGGGAGAGTACTGTTGAAGTAGAAGTTGGCAGCTGGGCCTGGAAATAGTGAAGCTTTTGCCATTCCTGAATTCTATAGGGAAGGACTTCTTGAACCTTATTTGCTAATGGAATCATCAGGGTTTTCTGCTATAAGGTTGGTAACCTCATGTAGCAAAAGGTATATAACAAACCTTACATGACTTCACTCAAGAAAATGTGCCCAAGTTATAAAACAGAAAGCTGAAAATATGCTACATCCACTTCTCTATGTATAATTGACAAATAGGGCAACGCTTGCTAGTTAGGTTTGGAGGAAAAAGCACTGGCGATTTATTTTTGTACATATGCATATCAGGTGAGCCAACATTAAGTCTCAGTCCATTTATTTACAAACTAAAGTTTCCATAGATGCATTTTATCCAAAGCAATTCATGGCACAGACAATCAGAATGCTGTAATTATAATATAATATTACAACATGAAGTCAATAATTCAATAATTACAGTTTGTTAAAACACACGAAAAGTTTAGAAGAGCATGAAAGATGCCATATAAGTTAGATAATGATATCTAATATGGATAATATCAATATTATATGCACAGCAAGCAAATCATTCAAAAATTACTATTAAGAGAAACAACAATAAAATGCTTCCCACATCAGTTTAGCAGCAAAAAAAGGACAAGAAGAAACAACAGCTTCAGAAAAGGCACCAAAGAAATCATTTTTATAGAAGCTGCTGTTGTTTCAACCAGAGCCTGATCTCATCTATTTATAACATGTCCCCAAATGCCATTATGGAAGCACAACCTATCCAATATACAGGAATGGCAAGGTGACTTTTGTGAGTCTTCAGAAAAAAAAATGATTGACAGAGTATATGGGCCTTTTCATATCTTTATCAATCAACATTGATGTTATGAAGGAGATGCTATTATAACCTTTCAGGGAATCACCTAATCAATAGTATGCTTGGAAGGGGCATGTTTAGTGTTATTTTGTGGAAATATCACGGTTGAGTAGAAACACACTCTTACTTTTATTCTTTGATCCAACTGAACAGACTTTTGTTTTTAAAGTAAGTTGCTGTGCAATCTGGTCCAAAGTAACAACAGCAACAACATTTCCCCAAATCACTTACTAATTTCCATTTTGTTTTGTTTTGTTTTCAATAAAAGCCACATCTAAAAAGAAAGCTGTATAAAACCTGAAAAATTCAACTCACATTTCCTAAAAATAACTTTTAAAATGCAAACTGAAAACATTACCCATCATATAAATAATATCATTTTTTTCTTATTATGTTCAGAATGCATCTTCATTACACCTCACTATGAGGAAGTAGTATAGATGACAACATTTAATGTAACATGTTTCTTTCAAGCTCTGCTTCATAGTTTCATCTTTGGTTCTAATTGCAGGGAACTTTGGAAACACTGGGCACAGTTGCTAGTTGTTGTCAATGCTTCCCCACTTCCCACTTCCCTCCAGTCCATCTGCCTTGGTCCAGGCTTCGGAGGTAGAGAAGAACTGCTGGACCTGATCCCCTTCCCCACCACCACTCCCTTCTCCTTTTGTGTCATGTCTTTTTAGATTGTAAGCCTGAGGGCAGGGAAACGTCTAATTAAAAAGATTGTATGTACAGCGCTGTGTAAATTTACAGCACTTTATAAATAAAGGATAATAATAATAA
>NC_056522.1:194937854-194945129 GCF_019175285.1 Sceloporus undulatus | reverse complement strand
TAATAATAATAATAATAATAATAATAATAATAATAATAATAATAATAATAGTTCTTTGGCTATTGTTCCTGAAGATAATGGCCCTAAGTTCCTGCATAATGACTTGTTCAAGCAGTTGAATACAACATAAAAATTATGTGCAGCAGGTAAATGGAAGTCAGGAGTGAACTGATAAAATCTGAAAGACTGTGATTAGGTACAAACTTACTGACTAAGTGAAACAAGCAAGGAATCCTAACCTTGAAAAAAGATATTGCAAACACCATGTGTTTCAATTGATTTCCACTGTGGAATCTTTGATCAGATCCCAAGGACAGGTGTGTGTGTGTGTGTGTGTGTGTGTGTGTGTGTGTGTGTGTGTATTCTCACTTACATTGCATGCAACTATACAAGTTACACACCTGGTCTTATATTCAGTAATCAACTTTGATTTCCCTGTGAGTGGGCAGTGAATCCATTGGGTTCAGGTCTGAACGTTACACAAGCTAACCAAGGTACTGAGCCCTATCCACAAAAATAGATGCAGTACCTTGGTGAGTAACATGATAGGATGCTGAACTCTACCTGCCTCTCAATAGGCTCAGACTAAAAGGCAGAGCAGATTCACCACTACATTCAGAAGTGAGCCAGGAGCCACCAATAACTATGCCAGGCAGAGAGATTTCCCTAAGGATGTTTGACTTTACTCATCCCACAAGTGAGTCAACAATATACTCAGAATGATCAAGAATGCATTTTGTCATTTCTTTTGTGAATTATTGTATTAGTGATATCTGTCTTTTATCATTACATCTGTTTTTAACTGTATGTCAAAACATTGTGCAGTGGTGTGTGTGTGTGTGTGGAAATGAAATAAAAACAGCTACAAAATGCTTCATAGATGCTACACTCTTCCTTTAACTAGAGTCCCATTTTCTGATTCAGGAGAGGAAAACCTTCATCTTCATGGGCAATGTCTCCTCTGGCTCTCCTTGATTGCAGGGTACCAAGGGCAGAAAGACAGAACAGTCCTCTCCACAGGGAAATGTATTTGTTAAAGGGAATAGCAGAACATATAACATATAACATAAAAAGGCATCTTAAGGCTGATGGTCCAAATCCTTAATAAACTGCTCCTTCCTGTTAATGACCTAAATCCCATTGGTATTCCCAATAGAGTAGACCAATTAAATCAATAGAACTTATATAATGTATGGCTTATCCTTCAGCAATTGATTCAATGGGCCTAATCTCATTTGGATCAGATTTAGGCCTATATCTGTTCTCAAAGGTCAGAAAATCCCGCCTGCTAGACACATACACACCATTTTTTTCTGGCACAACTATTCAAGATGCAGGTGGGCAAAAGAAGCAAAAACAAGCCCACTGTTTCCTCATTGCCATTTTAATTATATTGTGACAGTGCAACTTCAGTTCCATCCAATCTCTAAAGCTCTCAGCTAGGGATGCTTCTGTGATAGGCGGGGTACAGACTGCCAGAAAGAAGCAGCTGATGGCCGTCTCTCTTTCCCGCGTAACCGCGCCGCAGCATCCAAATTGCCACAAACTGCCTGTGGTGACGTGAGGATGTCGCTGCCGTGCGCGCCCGTCTGGAAAGCGCACTCCAGTGACGTCACAGCTGTGCATGCCATTTATACGGCGCCGCACAGCTGTGACGTCCTGGTGACATCCTAGGGTTGTGGGGTGTCTGGAAACGGCACCCAGAGGCAACCCTAGCATGTTGCCAGGATGTGCTAAAGGGCCCGTAATGTATTTTGTTTGGAATTTTAATAAACAGGAACTATAAAAGGAAAACAACAGACACAATCATTGTGTCATTGGTCTAATCTGCACTGCAGAAATGAAATATGACCCCACTTTATCTTCCATGACTCAGTGTTGTGGAATTCTGCAATTTGTAGTTTGTTGTTGCACCAGAGTGGTTTTATAGAGAAAGGTAAATAACTGCAGGTCCCAGAATTCAATAGCATTGCATCATGGCAATTATAATAGTGTCAAACTGCATTATTTCTGCAGTACAGATAACACTATAGCCTCCTCACATAAAGCAAAATAAAACACAACTATTGCTGAATCCTTATTTCAGTTAGCATCTTCTGTAAGAAGACAATGTAAGGAAAAGCAGAGATACTTTCACACCAAAGGATCATTCTAAAAGCAAGCATGTGTATTAGGATATGACTGCACCCTGTTATTAGGGGCATAATAAATAAAAGGATGCCATGTTAGAGCAGTCACATTTTCTAAAGCAGATAAAATTAACTCCTCAAATGAGAAAAGTGTTCAAGGAAGCTTGAGACTTCATCTGAGGGAACAAAATGAAGTGGACAGTCTAGAGAACTGAGTGCCACAATCCCAATGTATTGACTGAATGGTTCTCCATTTAGCTTTCAGAAAATTGAGAGGAACCTACTGAAGAATCATGAAGCACATGAAGTTCAGTAATTTTTCTTCTTCTAGGAAGCAAGAAGCAATTTTAGTAATTTGATTTCTGATGCAAGAAAGTCTTTGGACTTTCTGGTTCAGGACCTAGTATGATATAAAGATATATGACAAGGATATTCATTATCTCCTCTACTCTTTATTTTGGTTTTGAAGATTCTTAACAGAATTATAAGGCAAGAAGAGAGACTAAATGGTTTGAATGTTAAACGATAAATATTTAAATTACAGGCTTTTGCAGAAGATTTGATGGCTGCTTTAGAAAATCTTTTGGAAACTATTCATACTTTCAATGTACTGAAAGAATCTGGAGGCCCGGCTGGTTTTAAAATAAATAATGACAAAATCATGGTGTTGACAAATTATATGTGAAAGGAAGGTACAATGGTTTAAATGGAAAAATCTGGGTTTAAAATTGAGAAAAATGGTTAAATACTTGGACATTAATGTGACAAATAAGAATTCTATATTATTTCAGAATAACTATGTAAGACTTGGAATGAAATTAAGCAGGACCTTCAAAGATAGGACGAACCTAAACTATTTCTATTGGGAATGATATGTGTGATAAAAGTGAATGTCCTTCCAAAGATGGTATTTTTTTGTTTGAGATGATACTGAAGTTGTCTAATGATGTGCAACTCAAACAATTAAGAAAGCTAGGATTTGATTCCAAATTTTACAAGATGTTAAGCAAAGAGGTGGCTTGGGACTGCCGGATTTAAAACTGTATTTCTTGGCTTGTTTTGTTAAAAGAAGGAACGATTCCCCAAAGTTATGAGGCTATTGCAGTTTGAGGGAGATCGTTTGAAGTTTGGGTGGTATGCTTCTTTATGATATGACAAAGTGAAGGTTAATGTGGATTTTAATAATCATAATGTGTGTTCAGGATTTGGAATAGACTCAAGTCAAGGTTACGTCCAAAAGTGCACTTGTGTGTTTTTATAAAGGAAGAGGTTTATAGAAAAGAAGTAACATTAGAAGAAAAATGTGTAACATATCAAGATATTTTGATTTATTATTTATGTTAAAGAACAATATAGAATTAAAACAAATGAGGAACTGGAGTCAGGAGGGGTTTGCTTTCAATGTTCATTGTATAGGCAGACTTATGAATGATTTGAAATGGATTAAAAATTATTTAGCTTCAACCTTAATAACTCCTACTGTGAGATATAATTATGTACACATAATGAACACCTGATTGGGTAAAATGTATCAATTATTGTTGAAAATAAAAATGGAAGAGGAAAAAGTTAAATAATGCACGACAATGTGGGCTTCAAATATTGGTCATAAACACACATGGGAGGAAATTTGGTCAAAGGAATTAAAGTTTGATCTTAAAGAAAACTTTTATAAGATGATGGTATTTGATGGATGGGAAGTTGTCAAATGCATAAATGTACCAGTAATGATTAGTGGAAATGCGAACAGCAACCAGGAATTTTCTTTTACACATGTTGGACATGTCACATTGTGGGGAAAAAAGTGGACTTTGATTTGCAGACTGATTCAAGATATACTGAAGATAAAACTCAAATTGAAAGCTGAGCTCTTTTTATTGAGGTTGCTGGATGAATAAATTCAGATTAAGTATGGGAGAACCATAAAATATGTTATTGTAGCTGTGAGACTTTCGTATGTTCAGAAATAGAAGGACAATATGACCTTGACAAAGGAGGGATATTGAAATTGTTAGATTTGTCTCAGATGGATAAATTACGGTCTTTAATTAGAGATAAATATTTGAGCAATTAAGAAAGTCTGGGAATCGGTCATGATTTTCCTGCAGATACAACCAGAGAAATTATCAAGACTAGTAGGATTAGTAATCAGTACAAACTTAAAATAAGACATTGGTGATAGAGGTAATTAGTTTTTGTATCATGTATACCCATTTGTTGGAAAGTTGGAAATGATTATTACTTTTTCTTCCCTTTTTATTTTCTTTTTGTAGATTTAGTTATGTATTTAGTTATTTAGTTCTGTATATGTATTTCTGTTGGGTTTTGTCTATTTTTTTTGTATATATCACAACATCACACTGGCTCTTTTACAGACCAAAATACATTTATGAGGGTAAAGTTTTGCATTAGGTTTCTCACCTCATCAGTCTTGTCTTTCCTTTAGTGTTACCTGTAGATTTAGAACCAGCTAATAGTAAAGTCAGCTTTTAGCTGGATCCTCCAGACTTTAATTCCTATGAAAAGTACATGGAGCAAGAAAGTTACAACTATTGGTATAGCAATCTCCTGTAATGATTTCCACTCAATGGAAATAGGGTATTTATTAGTCACACAGCATGAGGACTAGTGTTGAATGGAGCTGTAGGTTAGACTTCCATGATGAGATCCCCTCCAGATATTTTACAATTCCCTTCAGATATTTTGTATTTCCCATTAGCCACTGCCAACATGGCCAGTCAGACGGCATTATAGAAAAGGTAGTCACAATCATCTGAATATGCCATGTTGGTTTAGGTGAATGCAGAGTTCACAACGTCTGTGTCCTACTGTCAGACACAAGTAGACGGTCTTGTCAAGGGAAAACCTTTATCTTTAACTGAGTTCATGGCACACATTTAAGTATTTCATAAATCTGAGTAGACTTGCTACCAGTTTCTGTCCAAGAACCTTAAAATCATGAGGATCAGCTTGGCACAGAACAATAACTTAGATGTGTGAGGTCACCATCCTGAAATGTTTTTAACTGTCACTGATTTATTGGGAGCATTTTTATTTGAAGCACACTCTTAACTCTCCCACAGAAACCAATGAAACTGAAAAAGTGCTCTTCTTTGGTGGGATCATGTCCCAACAATTCAAGCAGTTGATTTACTTTCACAGCCATTAACTTCCTTTCATAGCTCACCCAGCCATTTTCCTCCCTAAGATGGTCAATGCAATGAACAGCATTTGCCTAAGTGCAAGATTTCCATGGATGTTTATGAATACATTGTCTTCCAGTTCTTGTGCCAGCACAGAGTCCAGTTCATGCAGGTATACAATGAGCAAGCTGAAGCCAGACAGCAGTTAGATATGCTTATCTCCAGGCACCATGCTAGCAAAAAGGAAAACACATCTTTGAACTTAAATGTGCCTATTGGTCAGCAAAGATTGAATCACTACCATTTGACAGCAATGATAGATTAATACTGGAGAAGGTTTAATACAGAAATAGTGTGAGCATCAAGTACAAAAAATACTTTTTGCATTGCTTAGAAATCAGCGAACACTTCTGAAGTAAAGGGAAGTACATCACTTTTGCCTTATTCCTCCCAACTGCATACATTTGATTACTGTGCTGTGTGTTATTACAGTACACTGGAAAATCCAATTCACAGCAAGAGAAAGGACTGTCTCCCCAGATTTCTCAAATCACCTCCTTTGAACTTAGCATGCTTCTCTTCCAGCACTGGCCCAGATATAATTGATGGACCATGGAGCCAAGTTACCTTTGGAGGGTAGCAACTAATCATGCCCTGGCAAGATGCCCAATGATAAAGTAGCAATTTTGGATCTCTATCGTACTTGGTGCAACCCCACTGAAACCAATTAGGTTTCAAAGCATATAACTGAGGGCACCACTTGATCTGAGTCACTTTAGAAGTTTGAAAATAACTTTTTGGGTGGTGGGGCAGGGAACTCAAGTGTTCATTGCATTCATTAAAATATTCCCCCATGTGGCTACCTGGGCATGCAGCATGGATTGCACATATGATAATAATGGAAATAATATTTTGAGAAAGGGGTGGTGGTATATTGGAAACCACTAAAGCAGGCTGTGAGAGTTAATGCCTAGGGGTTTGAATGTTGGACTATAACTCTGGAGATTAGAGTCTTGTCATTCAGCCAGGCAAACTCTCTGGATGACTTTGGCCAAATCACATACTTTCAACCCCAGAAAATCCCATGATAGTTAGGGTTGGCATTAGTTGGAAATGACTTGAAGGCACAAAACAACAACAAAAACAGGCTGTGGAACATGTGGATCACCTATGCATAACTTTATGATTCCTTTTTACTCCTCTTCCATCTCTCCCTCACTCCCTTTCATATAACATCATATTACAATACAGGTAGTCTAAGAAGTCATTAGAGGGAGGGAAAGGCATGTAAGAAGAAAGGTCTCTTCTATGTAGGGTCCTTCAGATTGTAGTTTAGAACCAAGGAAGGAAGGAAAGAGCATCAGGCTTCCCATGTGATAGGGAAGAAGACTGAGGGAACTAGAGGATGGAGGCAGATCAAGCAAGTATGGGCCCAAACAGTCAGACCAAAATAAAGTTGCTTTGAGTCACATTGGAAGTATGCTGTTTAAATGATGTGTTAAGAGTCCAGAATCTGCGCCAAAGCTGTGCTCCAGACCTTAGGACTGGAGCATGGCATTGGCACAGTTTCCGGCATCTTAGGAAGCATGCATCATTTAAACAGCATACCTCCAATGTGACCTGAAGCAGTTTTATTCTGGCCTGTCTGTTTGGGCCCTATGAGAGCAGTTGGCACTGGGGAAGAAAAGTAGACTAAAAGGAGCTGATAAAAAATAGCAGCCATTAAGACCAGAAAGCTGTCTATAAAAATATTCCAAAGCTATCTATAAAAACATCCTCTCCCACAGTATGAAATCAATTTTTTGCAATTAGGCTCATAAACTAATTTTTTGAGTATTTATGCCTTAATGAGCCGGGTGGAAAATGACCTTTTTTATCAAAAAAAATCTTAGAGAGGGAAAAGGAGCTTCATCAAAACTTGGAGAGAAAATCATGACTAATTGTTGTAATAATGAATATAATCAGTGTAGAAATGACTAAAAGGCATTACCAGTAGTTCTAAG
>NC_056522.1:194925451-194934854 GCF_019175285.1 Sceloporus undulatus | reverse complement strand
TATAATCAGTGTAGAAATGACTAAAAGGCATTACCAGTAGTTCTAAGTATTTGCAGTGGAGTACTAACATGGTACGATCTGCATTACATATAGCTAAACCATTCTTAATTATCTGAGGAAGAGGGCTGCACAATTGTGCCTCTTTGTTAGGGAATAGAAACTGTTCAGATTCAGAATGATAGACCCCTATTATGCCATTGTTAGAACAATAGATCGAAAGAAAATCTCAAATTATAAGAGACAGAAATAGCTATTTGGGAGAACAGCAGCAGCAATATCCACAAAGAATGGATGTAATCAAGATGAACTTGTGTTGTATAGACATAGACCAGCCTCTATCAGTCAACATTTTTAATGCTGCACGGTGCTCTTTGTAGATAGTTTTTTAAAAAGAATTTTAATGTTTTAACTTCTTAAACCGTGTAACTGTTTTAAAATAGCTTTTATATTTAGCCTTTTATTGAAGTGTTTGCATAGTTTTTAATCTGTATTGTTTTTAAACATGTTGTTAGCCACCTTGAGTCTTATTATTGGGGGAGAAGGTGAGATATAAAACGAACAAGCATTTAATGTATTGACTTTATTGATAACCAATTAAGAAAAATGACCATCTCAGTGATCTTAATATTACACAGTGAACACTTCATGGTCTATCAGGGTTCTAGAGTATCACCATCTAATTGGAAGTAAATTTTTGTACTCCTTAGACCAGGTATGAGGGCCTCCTTGCCTATAAGCCAAAATTAACCCACCAAGCTGGCATACACAGCATACCTGGTCTTGGAATGAGTCCTTCCTTTTCTTCAAAGCCTTGCCCAAAGGAAGAAAAGGCAAGAGGGTGGCTAAGATATAGTTTTATGGCTATACCTCGGCGGGTTACAGACGGGCAGGGGAGGACGTCTTGGAGGTGTATTCAGCTGAATGCGGAGCCTCCAGATGGCCCGCCCCGGGGGGGGGGGTGCTTCAGGTGTTGGAGCTTCCACACGGGGGGCAATGAAGACGCCTCACCTGGGTCCGTTTCGGACCCGTAGCTTCCATACCGCCGCCTCGGAGGACGCTGCAAAAAGAGAGGCAGCTTCCGCACGGGCGGCCCAAACCGCGGCTTTTTTTTTCTTTTGCCGCATGAGAAGTGCGCAGCTTCGCAGCTGCATCGCTAAGCAGCGGCGGCAGAAAGCCTGTCTGCGCATTTAAAGTGCCCAAGCCCCTTTAAACTTTTTCCCTGTGACTTTAAAGCTAGGCAGGAGTGGTGTGAGGTAGCAATGTCCAAACTCTGTCCTTCCAGGCATTTGGACTTCATGTCCCAGAATCCCAGACCACAGGGCAAGGTGGCTGGGGATTCTGGGAGATGAAGTCCAAACGCCTGGGAGGACAGACTTTGGAGATTGCTGGTTTGGGGACCAGTGAGCCAGGCATGGTGGGAGGAGAGAACAGGAAGGGTAGAATAGAGTAGATAGGGCTGGGAGGGAACACATGCCCTGGGAGGCGAAATGATGTCTTTATGGGACATCATGGGACCTAGTGCCTTGTCAGTGCTCCCTGCCCCTTGATCCCAGGCCCTCTCTAGTTGCCCTTTGCCTTTGGGGGCAAGTTTAGAGGGCATCAAAAGGTCTTGGGCACATTCAAGCTCCGGGGTCTCTTTTTTTTTTCCTTTGCCGGGTGGCGAATGCGCAGCTGCGCCACGCTAAGCAGCGGCAGCAGAAAGCCTATGGGCACATTTAAAGTGCCCAAGCCCCTTTAAAACAAAGGTGGTCTCCTGCCAGCTGGGGATCAGCTGGTGTTGGCATCCTTGTCCGTTTGCACTTTGCCAGTGTCAGCAGCATCATAGATGCCTCCTCTCCTTTGGTCCCCGTGCTCCTGCTGAATCTGCAATGCGCAGCCACAGCTGTCTCCGCTACCACCGCTGTCCCCCTGCCATCTCCCCTCACCTCCCTTGTACATATGTCAATATTTACAGTTTTAGCGTTTTTTATTGTTAGGTGAAAATGGCAGAGGAATGTGTGTAGGGGTGCACTTTAAAGTCCAAACTTTCCAAGCAGCGCATGCGTACATGTTGCTCTAGGGTTACGAGGCTTAAAATGCGCTGCAGCTGTGCCTCAGCTTCCACAGCTCCATGGCAGCGGACGTTGCAATTAAAGCTTGGCTGCAAACCACGCATGTCCCGGACCCCGACCCATTATGCGACGCAGCTGACACGGAGCTTTTAAACCGGCAACTTATATTTGCGGCGTAGCAATTCGGATGTATCGGTGCAGGGGCTTACAGACGGAGCTGCGCAGGTACGCATCAAACAGAAAAGAAGCGGAAAAAAGCAGCACCTTTTTAATGCCGCTTCTTCCCGCTTCGGGCGTGCGGGGGGCGTGTTCATGACGGCATTCAGGTAAAGCCCGTCTGAAGGCTCTACCTTCATGA
This sequence comes from Sceloporus undulatus, assembly GCF_019175285.1. NCBI lineage: Eukaryota > Metazoa > Chordata > Lepidosauria > Squamata > Phrynosomatidae > Sceloporus > Sceloporus undulatus. The sequence continues at coordinate 194,932,445 of NC_056522.1, read as the reverse complement.
CGTCATGAGTACATCCCTTTTTGCCCATCTGTAACCCGCCCTCAGTTTCTTTACTGTTGCCTGCCTGAAGAAGGCAAGGGAGAAGAAAATCTAGGCATACTCAGATGGTGTTTCAGGAACCAGCTGAGTCCTGTGCTGGTAGGTGATGGAGAAGTGAAGCCAGCTGCCTAACCAAGGTGTGTTGTTCCTCAGTTGGGAAGTTGGTTTTACTGCTGTGAAGTTGGGTCATAACTGGTTTCACCACCACTGGGCTCTCCTGAACTGAACGACTGTCTGAAGGATTTTGAGTTGGTGTTCTAAACAGGGGCCACATGACCAGGGGAATACTAATTTACAATCTAATGTTTAAACATGATGGGTATGATCTGGATTAGGCTAAGTCCCTTTACCCATTCTACCCTCCATATTAGACTTCCAACTTAGACTTACCACATGCTTACTCTTAAGAAAAAGAGGGGGGGGGAGAGTTGTAGCTACAACTTTGTCTTTTAATGAAATGTATTTTTTTGGTCTTATACAGCAACACCTGGTCTCTCTTAACAGTCTTGTTAGTGTGTAGTACAAGTAACATTTTGGTAGTTTTCATTTAATCCAGATAGTGAATCTGATTGGTTTCTGTATTTCAGTTTGTTCTCCTCCTGGAGTATCATGTACAACATTTCAAATGAGAGTGGTCTTACCATACTGGTGCACATCTTTCTTGGTTTTCTTCTGTTTGTTCTTCTACCAAACAATTCACTCAGTCTGATTTTTCCTCAGTGGTTGTTCTCAAGTTACTTAATTCATCTTCAAGGTCCCATTCATTCAGAACTCTACATCCCCCCCTCAAGGGTACATTTCTTTTTGGGACTTTCTTTCGTTTACTTCAATTCTATTGGCTTTTTTAAAGCAAAAGAAATAAAGTTTTTCTTCTTGTTGTTGTTTAAATAGAGACTCAAAATCCTTTTATTACACTATTCCCTGCTACCATTTTATCTCTCCCCCATTCCCTTTTCATCTTCGTCTGGATACATAACCTCAAATCTTGCTTTTATCTCCTAGCTAAGCCTGATATAGCACACTTTCATGCTGGATGTTCCTTTCTCTGACCAGTATCATGAATCATTGCGTGTTAAGCTGGCTGTTCTGTAAAGGGCTATCTTGAGACATCTTTGTTTATTTTTTAAATGTGCCTTTTCTTGGTCATTTCACCTGTTATCATCCCTGTTCTACAAATGATACATTGTATTTTCCCTTACTACATTTTTCTCACTATTCTGATTCAAACAACTCTTTTTTTCCCTCTCCACCTCCCTTGCATTCTCTTAGAAATGCAAGAGAGGTGGAGAGAAAGAAGAGGTGTTTGAATCAGAATAGTGAGAGAAATGTACATGCTCATCTACAGTGGAGAAGAATGAGAGAATAGCAATGATGATACTTAATCTGACTTCATTTAGTTGGCACTTGGACAGGTGGATCTGTTCAAAATTAGCATAACTGCAGTATAATGAACACAAGAAAGTGGTCAAAGATGACACCATGTCAAGGAAGCCCTATTTGAAATACAAAATACATATCAAAGGCTTAAAAGTTATCAGATGTTGGGTTCTCTCATTCTGGTTTCGCATGCATTCTCTTCCACAAGTGAAGGGAATGCTGTCACCGTATTGCTGTTGCAAATTTCACCACACATTACAGAGAAATAGGGAAGAGGAAAACTGACCAAATTCCTACTATTTCTGGTATCCACTCTATGATTTTCATCCAGGACCTTGTCTCACTACATAGTCATAGTGCTATGATTTCACTTGAACTACCATGGCTGCTTCCTTGGAATCCTGGGATTTGCAATTTGTGTTTATGGGCTTCTCCCATTATCGAGGCAACAAGGTTGAGGATAGTCACTTTTCCAGTTAACGCAAGAGTTAAGGACATGATAGCGTTAAGTTGCATGCATTGGGGTCAATGTGACTGGAGCTCACCCAAAGAGAATTCCAGTGGGCTGAAGAATGAAACTTCAAGAGGCTTTCTCAGGCAAAACTATAAAAAAACTTCAGAGGACAAGAGGCATTGAGTCTAACTAAGAAGAACAAAAAGGATGCATTTCAACTGGGGGCTTTGTTCCATGGTTGGGGGGTTGGCGTTCTAGACTCCTAGCTACCCTCATAAATCCCCCAAACTCCATATCCAGTCAGTAGTCATGAGTAGCTAGGGAACGTTTAGTCATGCCAGGAAATAGCTATCTGATTTGCACTCCCCCAATATAGTACAGGAAACATCTTCTAGATCTGTGTGTCCATCCACATCCTTCTTATTGCTCTTGACTTTGGTAAGCTTTACACTCTTTACTTAAGCATGGCTGGAACTGGCTCCCATCTGAATTGCACATCTGTTTTTTTTTCCTAGTTTTCCAGCTCATTCTCAATCATTTCTTTTCTTTTTTAATTATTTTGAGCCTCTTTCTTCCATTCGCAGGGATACAGATGTAAAAGGAAGGTGCCATTTACCGCTCATTAAGTTAGCATAAAGGATGAAGAATCCCCAGCAGCTTTGAATTTTGTCTAATGGATATCTGTCACATTCACTTGCAAATCAGCCAACTGGCATGTGAGGTGCAGTGCATACAGATCAGTGCCCCTGCCCATAGACATGCAGCTATTTATATCCAAACACAGGTGTATTATTAATTATATATTTGCTGGTATCCAGCCAGCAGTGTGTATTTCAGCAAAGCAGTCATACATATGTTGTTCTCACACAGAAGTCCAGTATTATTTGCATTCTCCTCTATTCACTCTAATCCTCCAAGGCCCCAGATAGAATAATTGAAAATCTGGAAATGCTCCCAGAGTGAGGCTAAGGGAAAATCAAGTATTCTGCACAGGGTTTATTGAAAGGTACATTTCAGCCTGTCACAAAATTATTGTAGGCAGCAAAGAAGATGCAAAAAAAGGTGTATTTTCAGGACACAATGAAGGTCCCATGTTGTCTCACCAAGTCTTATGTACACATTTGAAGAGTCGATCAAGGAAGATCCATACATGCATATGAGACAGGTATGGTTGTGCATTGGTACTGGAGTGCTCATCTGGAGTCCACTGAACTTTATACCTGTAGCAGTTCATTCAGATGCCACTGTGGTTTAGTAGTTTGAATGATGGACTAGGACACCATGGGACTAGATTTCAAATCTCTGCTCAGCCCTCTGACTGGCCTTGGACAGGTCTCACTCTCTCAGCCTCAGAGGAAGGCAATGTCAAAACTTGTTCAGAAAAACTCATGATAGATTTGCCTTGGGGTCACTGCAAGTCAAAAACTACTTGAACACAACAAAAACTACTACTTTAACACAACAATAACAACAAAACTGTTGATGCAGATGGTATAGCACATAAAGTCCTGCATGCAGAACCAGAGGTTGGTCCATAACAATATCCTTCTCCTCATCATCATCTTTATTAGCTTCAGTTATACCCTGTCATTCCCTTAGGACCCAGGAAGACTTGCAAATTTAAACACAATCCATTAAAAACAAAAAAAGATCAACAATAAAATAGAATTAAACACTAACAACACTTAAAAAACATTTGAACCATAGAGATAAAAACAATAAAATCAATTTTAAAAAACAATACAATTAAAAAAAAGGTATAGCCCCCTTATTAAAAGCCATTTCTTTAAAACCTTCTGTTCTCAAAGGTCTACCAGAATGATAATAGTAATAAAAAGTATTTGAATCAGCATCTCAATTTCCCACTTTTTCATTGCACGCTTTCTTGTGTCCACCTTATATTGAGTGCATGCCCTCCAAAATTTCACAGATTAAAACTGGTACACATATGGCTAAACAACATTAGAGTGTGGTAGGACAGTAAAGGTTGTGAATGAGGAAGAACACACAAACTAAGGTCCAAAACACACTGCAGAAATAATCCAATTTGAGATTGCTTTAACTGCCCTGTAGTTTTGTGAGACATTTAGCCTTCTCTGTCAGAGACAGTTCTTGTGCCACATAAACTACAATTCCCATGATTCCCTAGTACCGAGCCAAGGCAATTAAAGTGGTCTCAAACTGGATTATTTCTGCAGTGTGTTTGGTGTGTTTTGGACCTAAGAGAAGCTGCAAAACTGCTTTTGCTTGAGCCTCTTAGGAAGGGAAAGATTCTGTCCCCGCCTCTCCTCTCTTTCCTTGCTGTTCCAACTGAGTGCAGACTACTTTTGAATGTTGAACTCTATTTGTAGCACTTGATGAGTAAGGTGAGGCTGAAGGGAGAAAGAGGGAGAAGAAGAGAGAAACTGGGACATTTTAAAAGCAGCTGAAAAAAATGGAATGAGAGAGAATTTACTGGCTTGGTCCTTGTCAAATCAGGAGAGTTAGGTTGCATCCTCACTGCAGAAATAATCCCATTTGATGCCATTCAACTGGCATGGCTAAATGCTATGGAATTCTAGGATTTGAAGTTTGGTGGGGCACCAGAGCTCTCTGACAGAAAGGGCTAAATGTCTAACAAAGCTACAATTTCCAGAATTCCACAGCATAGATCCATGCCGGTTAAAGTGGTGTCAAACTGAATTATTTATGCAGTGCAGATCCAGGTTTAGTGGGTATGTATGAGGCAAGCTCAGGAGGCCTCAGAGTTGGAAAGGAGGAACAGAACAAAATACTTTCAGTTTGGGGCAGAAGTGAGGAGATGCAGACATGGCCTATATCACCGCTTTAGAAGCCAGGTCAATACTGGGTTTATTTGATTAAATATCATGTACCTTTAAAGTTGACAGCCAGCATGTCATGGTGGTTTGAATGTTGGACTACAGCTCTGGAGATCAGGGTTCAGTTCCCTGCTTGACCATGGAAACCCACTGTGTGATCTTGGGCAAATCACACATGCTCAGCTCTAGAAAATCCCACAATAGATTCACCTTAGAATAGCCATAAATTGGAAATGACTTGAAGACACACAACAACAACAGTCTTTAAAGTCAGGTGTGGCATTGTGTTCCAGGAGATTTTAGTAAATAACAGTAAGGACATCTCTATTTAGTGCTGTTTTCTACATTCAGAAGACCTATTCTTCAACAGAACTCCTTTAGACCTAGTTTATATGTTGCATATCAGTGGTTCTCAAATGATGAGGCAGGACCCCTAGCATGGTTGCTCAAGGGGGCACAAACTTGGTGGCCCTGATCCCTCCTCCTTCTTCTTTTTCCAAACTCTTTTAAATGCAAAATTTACACATCTTTTAAATATTGAGTTAACTTAAATAAATCTGTTCTAATTTGAATGATATTATTTTCTTATAAAACGTGAATATACATGGACGTACGTGTGAAAATAGACACACTAAAAAGCAAACAAAATCTTTTTATTCATATACTAAGTCGAGGAGAAGGGGTTCAATGTCTCCATGTAGATGTAAAGAGTGATCCCAAGGGTAAAAAGTTTAAGAACCACTGTTGTACATGAAGAATGGGATCCCTGTGACTCACTACAAGAAAAGAAGCCATAATTCTCTACATCCACTTCTGGATTTCAGGTTGGAAATTTGCTTTTTCATGTCCTTAAATCACATAGTGCTGTGTGTTCAGAACAGATAGGAATGAAGGGTTTGATAGGTTTGAGAAGACCCCCAGCAAAGTCTCTTCTACATGGTGACAGTGGCAAGTGGTTGCACATCACCATTTTAAATAATCCACACATACCCAGAGATTGAGTATGTTTTGTGAGATATTTTAAATGCCAGGGAATACTAGAATAAATAGCAGTTCTCATGAGCCCTGGTGGTTTGCGGGAAGTCCTGAGATTTACCCAAGTGTCCCAAATGTCGTGCTGAATAATAAAGCCAGAAAATAATAATAATAAACTACTTCAGTGATTCTAGTGCCACACTAAATGTTAAACCAATGTGATCTCCTAGACTTTTTAAGCAATAGGAAATGTTCTATTTCCTTATGGTCCTTTGAAAACAAATGGCTACTTCAGGAAGAAAGACTTGTAGAGATGTGTTTTTAAATGTTTTTAAACTGACAAAAAGTCCACACAATCTGCTTTGAAAATCTTTTCAAATGAGGCACAAAGGGAAGACAAGGTCCAGTTGTGTCCTCCTGTTTCTTTACTTTCAGTTAATCCTGCAGGTACTGTCATTACGTAAAGCCTCTTCCGTGACACAAATGTACTGACATTTGTTTACTGTCATTTGCTAGTTTTACACAAAGGCAGTGTGCTATGACTCATTTTTAAAACTGGCGTTCACCTTATGGATTCTGTAAAGGAGGGCTTTCAATTGGAACTCTATTAAACCATCATAACATTCTCCTCAAGGAAATGAGCTAGCAAGCAATTACTTGAAGCTGTTTTCCACTTGGGGATTCTGTTCTGTAAAGCTGAACATTAACATTTGAAACAATTATGTTCCAACTTGTGAAACACCTCTTGAGAAACATTCAGGCTTTCTTTTTAAAGGGACAAAACAAGAACATCCCCAAATAAAAACAACAAACAAATCCCAAAGCAACAACCAACCTCATAATTTCCCTGTAATAATACATAAATAAAAATGGAAGACCAAAGGTTATACAGGGAATGGCATGGTGGATTCCCAGCTAGGTGATAAAGTAATAACTGTGTGATCTGGTGAAGTATTGCTTAAAATTAAGTATTTAAGTAAGTGCTTAATTTTGAGCATGAGTTGTCCCATTATCATCTTTCATTCTGCTTGTATACATACATTTATGCATGTGCTAAATTCGCACTCAGGAGCCTCAGGAGTGGGCTGCATCCGCATGGCAGAAATAGCAGTCTGCGACCACTTTAACTGCTATGGAATTATGGGAATTGCAGTTTGTTGTAGTACCACAGCAGAACAGAGAAAAAGTAGGGATTTATCCTGATTGGAAAGTAACTCAGATAACAAAACCGGGGAAGATATTTTCCTCCTATTGTATCTCAAATGTAATAACAGTCACAGTAGATACTACTGAGCTTGTAGACTGGCTTGGGAGGGAAACAGCTTTTCCA
>NC_056522.1:194898130-194922451 GCF_019175285.1 Sceloporus undulatus | reverse complement strand
TTTTTTTTAGATTTGTAGGATATTTAGCCTTCTTTGTCAGAGAACAAAGGATGGAACCATGACAGCTAAAGCAGTGTCAAACTGCATTAATTCTGCTGGAGTTCTACTCTCATCTACTCAAGAATCCTGTAGCCTTTTGTTCTAGTCTAGTCTAGTCTCGTCTAATCTAATCCTGCCTTTCTCTCAGAACTCAATGCAGCATACAATGTATTATTATTATTATTATTATTATTATTATTATTATTATTAACCTTATCTAAGAAGATACGACACTTAAAAGCTCAATACATTTTTTAAAAAATGTTAAGTTAAAACAGTTAAAAGTTTAATGTTAAGTTAAAACAGTTAAAAGTTAAAACAAAAGTTAAATTGAACTTCTGTTTTAAAAACCGTCAGAAAGACATTCAAAAAATAATAAAATAAAAACATTACACTCCCCATTAAAATGGTCTGTTTGCCACAACATACTCAAAATCAAATCCTTTCTTAAATAATAATAAAAAATAAGGTCTTTACCAACCAGCAGAAAGAAAGCAAGGAGGGGCCCAATTGGCTCTCCAGAGAATGGGAGGTTCACAACTTGAGAGCAGCCACTGAGAAGACGCTCTCCCATGTTCTCACCAGAGATGTGATGATGATGGGAGTAGGAGAATCACTTCCCTTGCATATTTTAGAACTCCAGCAGGCTCATATAGAGAAATACAGTTTGATCCCCTTAAATTGTCAATTAACACACATTTGGTGTTATACCTTTTGCAGGAAGGGGGGCATAACTATTCTGGCTTCTCTTCCTCAGCTACACAATTATTTGATTTTGAGTATATTGTGGGAACCACAACATTTATTCTTTGTATAAACATCTCATGTTAATTTCTGTTATAGGTTTGAAGGATGAGTTTTCTGGAATATAGGTAAGAGCTACTTCTCTGCATCCACATCAATAGAAGTGTCACTACTAGCAGTGGCATCCTTAGGGTTAAAATATGCCTTAAATCCCATTGTGGGAGAAAGGTGGGATATAAATCCTTGGGGGAAAAAATAAAGTTGGTGTCATCCTGTGTAGTAACTCAGGGTGTCACCCTGTCCCCCCCCCCGACTGACCTCCTCCCATACTACACCCTACAGAATACTTAGTCCTTTTTTATACTAAAGTTACTCATAAATCATAATTTCCCATATATCACTGTATGCAAGCTAATACTCGTGACATAAACAATTTGCAAAATTAAAATTATACCTTTAAATTACTATATCATATGCACAGCCTAAATGTATTTGCATATGCTGTATATAGTTTCAGGGGGAGAAAGTGAAAATGTGTTAAACTGTGATGTTTTTAAAGAATGTTTTTAAATAATATATTTTTAATAAAACTTAAAGGTATTAAATGTTTAATTTTTTAAAAAAATTAAAAACAACAACAACAAATAACAACAACAACAACAACAACAACAACCCTGGGGGCTCTCCTTTCTCTTTCCACTGAGCCTCAGCTCACCCACCCCATCTCTTCAGCATTTTAAAGGAACACAGGAGAGTGCCACTGTCCATTTATGCCAAAAAGCAGATGTTTGAGAAGTAGTGTCACCCCTTTAGGGTGTCACCTGGTATGGTTCCCTAGTGATGCCAATGACTGCTGGTTTATTAGAGTTGGACCCAGTGGGAAGCCAAAGAAAGGAAAGATAGCCACTTGCCTCACAGTGGTAGGAGGCCACCTGGCTGCTGTCTCTTCCCAAGATGAAAGTGGCAGATTTCTCAGTTGTTTGCACTTAAACCCAGAATGAAAGGATGCCAAAGGGCAGTAGAAGGGCTGCCCTTCTTCTAGACCCATGCACACCTGCATCACATCCCAGCATCTTGGAGTCAGGTTCAACAATAAGTGATTCTGGGACATGCATAGCGAAAAAACAAAAACAAAACATTTCAAGTACACATGGCAGAAGTGAGTGCTCCATCACAGGGACCACATCTTCATCTGAAAAGGATGCAGAAACCCAAGGAAACTTCCAGAAGAACTTCCTTTCAGATAAAGGATGAGTTGCCACTCCCAGTGTATCAGAAAGTTGTACTCATTGTTATTCTTGCACTGATGGCTATTTTATCAGAAGAAGAGAGCAGCTGAAATGTTAAAAGCAAGATGTTTTCCCTGAGCATCTCTTTCTCTCTCCAACTGTGTGACTAATGTAGCCTTTTGATTTCCATTGTATGAAAATCCTTTGGGAAGTTTAAGATATTTCTTTTATTGCAGAAACCCATCAGGCCTTATTGGCCTTCAAAGCTGATTAGTGGGAGATTGGTTCTCATTGCTCTTCTGTTTTATATCCTTGAGCTGTCCCAGTATGGTTTATGATACTAAATCTTATTTTGTGGGTCTGTGTCAGGACACTTACTGTAGCTTGGTTTCTGTACTGTAAATAGAATTTCAGGTGCTGTCCTTTGAAAGAGAAAGAGGATTAAAAGAAAAATGAATGAGGCAGGTCTTACTTTCCACATTTTCTCCTTTATTGGTTTTCAAAGAATAGGCATGACAAAACAAAGAAAGCAATTGAATTATACCTAGATTCATAGAATTATAGAATCATAGAGTTGGAAGAGACCGCAGGGGCCATCCAGTCCAACCCCATTCTGCCATGCAGGAAATCCAAATCAAAGCATCCCTGACAGATGGCCATCCAGCCTCTGTTTAAAGACCTCCAAGGAGGGCTTTATGTGAACAATGACTAGCAACTTGAACAGAATTCAACCACCCACCTAAAACACTAGTAGCTGAGGGTGACAGGACCAGAGGAAGGGACTGTTTGCAGTTGTTTTGCCTTCCACTGCATGTACAGTAAAGGTATGCATCTGGTTCACTGTCACATGGCACAATTGCACACCGACCCAGAAATAAAGAGGGAGACAACAGCAAAGGGGTAAATTAAGGACCACATTTATTAAATTCAAAGCCCTGAATTGGCAGTAGACCCTGATAAGTGCAAAGATCAGCTGAGGCCAGGGATCCCACCCATCCACTGTACATGGGCAAGAACCCAGGCCCCACTGACCTCATGTAACCTTACAGTACATCAGCTGCCTTGTCTGTTCAATCAAGAAGATAATCCAAGGCCAGCCCCTTTCCTCAATCTCCACAATTTAGAATTTGGAGGAGAGGCAAGCCTGGGCCAGTTCTAATGTAGATTCCTCTTCCCAAACCCAAGCCACACAGAACCTTAATTATAAGTTAAGGAAATGGGGAGAGAGGATGAACAAGGTACATCTGAGACATATACAGTCCCTTCTCTCCATCTCCTGACACCAGCACAGCATGACAGAAATGTCACTTCCTGAGCCTGCCTCTTCTGCGTGCCCCACAAATCTGCCCTGCCTCCATAGACCACAGAGCTTTAGTGGCAAAATGGTAATTATAGTGCAGTGGTCCCATTTTAATTCCTATGGCTGCATCCTGTAAAATCATGGGATTAGTAGTTTGGTTAGAGGCACGAGTAAAGACAAGGGAGAGTTTCATTGCAGTTCAATCTGAATCACTCCCCTCCCAATTATATATAGTATATTCAGGATCAATAGCAGTTAAAGTTCCAAAAGTGTTTATGTAGGACAAATCAATATTTACTTATTTATTTATTTAGGTGTTTCCATTGCTGCTCAAAATTGTGTCTTCATTGGTTTAGGATGGACCCACTAATTTGCAAAAGACTGCATAATTAAGTGCACTAAATACCATAGAAAGGTATAGATTATTGCAATTCATTATGCTGTCCAACTAAGGAAAATATTTAATAAGTGGCTATCAGATTATTCTTTGTGAGAGAATCCGGAGAGCGGCCCTTTCCTTTAAGAAACATTTATTTATCCCCCTTTGTCATGGAATCTCGATGTGTACAATATAAACAATTTGAAACATTTTCAGATTAAACCCATAAATAATTAAAACAAGTTTTTTTAAAAAAAATCACAAAACAACAAAAATAAAAACAATTACATATACATATACATTTTGAAGTAAAATAGTCCCTGGAGGCTATTGTTGTTGTTGTTGATGTTGTTGTTAAAAAGCAATGCTTTCCCTTGGCATCAGAAAGAAAACAGTATTGGCACCAGTCAGGCTTTAAAGAGGAGGGCATTCCATAATCTGGGTGCAACTGAATACTCCCTCTCCCATGCCTTCCCATTTCATATTGCCTTCATTGGTAGGCCACAGAGGCAAACCATTCTTGAAGACCTCACTTTTTGGGCAGGGATGTATAAAGCTCTGCATTTTTATTTTTGGGTCTTGTAATGCAAGATTTCTGCCAGGAACTCTCAAATTAGCTGTAAAATACTCTCAGGGGCTTTGTGGCTGAAGAGTGGAGTATAAACACCAGCCCAAGCATGCATGCGCACTCCCACCCCTCCCTGACGCTGCCCCTGGGGTGGTGGCAAGAAGCTGGGAAGAGCACGTGTGTGCCTCCCCACTGTCCTTGCCACTGCCCTGTTCTTTTTACAGGTGAAGGGGGCAGCAGCAAGAAGCCGGGAGAAGCATGTGTGCATTTCCCCTCCAACGTTGCTGCTGCCCTGTTCTCAGAGAACAGGACCATGGCAGGCCAGGGTCATGTACACACTCAGTCTGGCTCCTTGCCACTGCCTCCTTCTTCCCTGAGGAGAAGGGGGCAGTGGCAAGGATGGGCAGAGGCAGGGAGAGCACCAAGTGTCCGCACCCCCTTTACTCCCCAAGTTATGCTACTGCCTGGGTCACTTGCTCTGTGGTAAGAACAAGGTGCTCAGCCATGTGATCATTGCTAGGTATCTCATTCTGACCCCAAAGTGAAGTGATGGGCCATGGTGCTGGCTGTGTTAGGCAGCTCAATGTGTGTAAACAGCTAGTCCAGTAGCCAGGTATCAAATGGGTTTTAAATTTTTGTTGTTATTATAGTTTATTTGTTTGTCTTTTACATTAATTATCTTGAATTGTGATGACTCATGGCTTTCGCACTAAACAAACTCATTTGACATGCATTTGATGCTAGCCCAGTATTAGAACAGAGAGCTGAAGTAACAGTGGGAGGTCAGGGAAGCATTAGGTCCACTATATTGTGGGCTGCCACATAGAGGCAAAGAGGGTCTCAGTGTTTATGATTACCAGTGGAAGGATCACATTCCAGACAATTTGTGTACAAGGAAGAAGGACATATTATAGTTTTTCCTTACAAACATTTGGATTAAACCTCCATGCTTTTGCTCAGCTGAAACTGTTAAGCAAATCTTAACTTTTTTATGTGTGGTTGTTACTCTGTTGGGAAAACTGAAACTACCTGAGAAGAGTGAGCTGCTGAAGCCATTTTATGGTGATTTGTAGTTTACACTTCCTGAAGCTCTGTAAGAGGGTTCAGAGTAAAGCACTCATAAAAGGTTTGAAGCACTCCAATAATTTCAAATCATTTTGCACAGTAGAGAGCCATTTAAAATTGTTTGAAGTGCTTTAATATTTTTGTTATAAGTGCATCAATTTGGAAATAAGTCAGCATGCATGCTCTTAGAATAGTTCAAGACATTCTGAACTTAAAAATTTAGCACCCAAAATGGAAAATAGGTAGCTGTATGTGGTGGGCACAGAAGGTTACAGTAGACGTCAAAGGTTTCCAGTGCCGGGGAAGAAAGAGCACAGGAACTGGGATGCTTGATAGTTTGAATGGCAATTAGAGTGAAGATGTGTATGGACTGATATACTATTAAGATAAAATGAGGGATGTGTGAATGGAAACATCACTATTCCTAACACTAACATTGTTTCCTAACAGTTCAACAGTCCAATATGTAATTGGATTGATTATACACCATACTGATTCTTGTTCACCTCTAGGTTCAGTTCAAAGTTTATTGCCTGTAAAGCATTGCTTGGGATGAGGGATTCAAAACACCATACTCTGCCATATGAACCGGCATGCATTTAAAAATTCTCAGGAATGGTCCTTTTCTTTGTCCTGCTGCTATTGAAGGCATATTTTATGGGAACACAAGAGAAATATATTTTGGTGGTTACTTCAAAACTCTGAAGCTTCCTGTCAAGGGTGGCCAAGCGAGCTCCATCTCTACTGTCCTTTTATACGTATACAAAAACTTTTATTTGCAGTTGGTTTAAGCATTTAAATAATAAGAGTTTTTAATATTAGTCTATCATATTTTATTTTTAACATTTTATTTTGTTTTGTTTTAAAATATGTTAATGGGTTTTTCATTTTCTCAGTGCAGCTTTTCAATTGTTTTCTTACTGGATATGTTTTCAAGTATAAGTTGTAATGATTTAAGCATAACTTTCTTGGTTTATCTGTATTTTTTGTTATTGTCAGCCCTACTGAGAACTATTTTTAACAGAAATTTAGGATATAAATATGATAAATAAAGAGAGGAAGATCAATTTGACAGGTTATTGTGAATTCAGGACAACAGGACTAAGTAGTCAGAAATTTTAAAATGATGGTAACCTCTTTCTTATTTCCTTATGCCATCTGGCCTAGTTACACAATCTGTTTTATCACTGTTATCAAATTGTGTGGTTCTGCATGCATATGAATACTATTAAGTGATACAACACAACTGTCTCTCATCGCATAGGAAGATGCCTTTATCAGAGTCAAACCACACATCCATTAACTCAGTATTATCTATGTTGGAGACAACAATTATCCAGGGTCTCAGACTTCTATCCACACCTGGATATGCCAAACATTCAGCATGGGGATTTCAGCATGCAGTTCATATGCTCTGTCACAGAGTGATGTCTTTTGGGCCCTGTCTGCACTGGCCAGGATATTCTAGGGGCAACCCAGAGTAATTTGCAACCACAGCTGCCCTGATCTTGCCCTGTTACCTTGGCCTCTATCCTCCACACCATGTCAACTATCAACTGTGGGGAGCCCAGAGCATCCATTACTGCTGTGGCTCACTTGCTTCTGATTTCAGAATGAGGTGCCCAGTGACAGTCACATGCTGAGCACTTCATTTGGACCTCAGAATGAGTAACCTTCAATGAAGGCAGAAGCACCGGGCAGCCCAATGGGACTCCCAGTCAGACACCACAGCATTGGAATTGACGACTCAGGATCTTCCTAGAAGATACATAGCAATAGTTATGGTTTTTCTTTTAAAAAAAATAAAAACCTCTGTTTTAAGTATGTTATAATCCAGTTCTGGTATGGGACGTGTCAGAAATAATCTGGACATCTGCCTGCACCAGAACTGGGCTTTTGGACATGCATTGTCCACATAGGATAGTGCCAGAATGGGGGGAGGTGTGTGGCTTTTATGGCGTGTTAAGGGAAGGCCTTTCTATTTTAAAGCCCATTTTTCAAAGGCTACCTTCCACCCAACATGAAATATACTAAGAATTCTGATATCTACCTATTCCTGCTTATCAAGTAGAACTTCATCTTGTGAATGACACATGGCTGGTCCTAAGGAAAGCAGTACAGCATGTATTCATTTTCTTTTCCTAAGTAAGAAATTTGCTACCCGTCACCAGCAATCATCGTCACTGACTTCAACATTTTCCCTTTCCATTATGCAATGCCACTTATCACTTGGAATATGATAATGTCATGTGACATTTTCTTTTAATTCCAGGGAACAAATAAGGAAGAAATGCAGGTGACTTTCACCACATGAGCCAGGCAAAAATTACTTGTGATCTACCATGTCACTGATGGAGAGTTCCTTTAAGACAAACCTAAGATTCTCAAGTCAAGAGCCACCAAAGAACAGGGCACTCTAGATGACCTGGAAATCAGTGAGAGACCTCACTCCATCACAGGGAATCTCAATTCCCGGGTCAGAGGATGAACCAGGACATCTTGTAGCCTCCTAGTAGGTGAAGACATGGGCCAGACTGGTGATTACTTGGGAAAATATATACCTACAGAGAAGAGCTTCTGAGGAATAAGAACCTCTTTGTGAGCATCACTTTCCATCAGAGAAGGACATGGGCCAAAGTGCTTGTTGTTCAGTCCTGAGTCCTGGGAAGGGCCCTGGGAACTCAGCTTTATAAGCTTTAGGCCTAGCAAGGATTGTTGTTAGAAACAATGTTGATTGGTGACACTATCTAGCTTTTTTTGGGGTCTTTCTGGCACTCATCATGCCCGAGTTTTAGAGTGCCTTTTGGTCAGATCTTTAAACCACTCTTTTCTCACTTTACCTGCTGCCTGATAAGACTCTCTTTGATTGAACCCTGGATAGCCTGGTGGGCTCTTGTTTTAACTGCTGGTCCTTTCTTGGATCCTACACTCTGAAATTTTGGTCTTCCTGGGTCTAGTCCAATTTGAAACAGGACATAATATGTGATCTTCCCCATGAGGAAATAGTAATGATCAAATGTTGCTAGATAAAATAATAGGCAGCAGGTAATCAGTCTTCTGCACTGCACTACACTTTTGCCATCTTAATCAAATAAATCAACACAATCAAATAATTTAATTAAATCAATTAATGCAATTAATTGCTATAAACTCATTCATTAGCAGTGGAGTGATAACAGAAAATTCTGCTGATTGCTGGATAGCAATCTAGCACTCATGTTCAACAAGCACATGGCAATGATAAGAAACAGAAATGAAGTAGGGGCAGTGAAGAGGGGGGAAATTTTTATGAACATTGTTTTGAGTGTTGAAATAAACCCCCTTTTTGGATGACTTTTGGGTTGATTTTGGATTTCTTTTCTTTTTTTTCCTCCCTAGAAGGTAATAAAAGTATTTGCCTGGGTGAAGTGAGAACAAGCCTTCTTTGTACAATCTGACTGTCCCTTTTATAGCCAGATTAGAGCCACAGCAACTGCACACCACGACTCCAATCTGACCTTTGCAGGGCACAAAAAGGAGCTACAAATAGTGGCTCTTTTTTGCACCCTGCAAAGGGTGCAATAACCATGGTGCCACAGCTTTAAGGTGCTCCTTTGGCGCTGTGTCATGCGGATGCAACACCAGAGGAGCACCTTGATGCTGCACACGGTGTGGTGTGGTGCGGTGCATGGTGTCATAGCACTGTGGGGTGGATTCATGTGGACGCCACACCCCAGCTCCACCCCCAGGCCAGCCTTAATGGCCGGTCTGCCCTATATTATACTGATTTAATTTACATGACTGGTCCAGCAAGGCTTTCCCTTTCTCTCTCAATGTTCTTTGTTTGCCCTCAGGAATCTATCACATAGCCAAAACCTTTTGACTATATGTGAATGAGACAGCGTTCCACTTACTATGTACAGTCAGCAAGCCTTGATTTTTCCATTTTATATAAGGAACACTATTTTACTACATGGATGTATTTAATGGGACTTGATCATCCATGGATTTGGGTATCTATGGTGGATCCTGAAACCAAACTTCAGTGGGTACAAATGGTCTACTGTAATCTATGCAAGTATAATGGGGTAATCCTAAATTTGCAGATCAAAACAACATGTATATCTATTTCTTTTCCTAGATTGTATTTTCATCAGGGAAATGCACTGCCTGAGTTCTGATACTGGGAGAAAGGCAGGTTATAAGTAAATAACAGCAGCAGCAGAGGGTGAAGCTGCTGCCAATGGTTAGTATGGCAACAAATTCAGTGAAAACTAAGCACATATAAGTTATATGGATGTCATTGGAGAGTTAAGCACGTTTCTGTCACTGAAGTCAAAAAGGATGAAATGTGTTTAGCATTGCCTGGACGGAACACCTTGCATGTACTGCAATGTTTATATCCTGTCTACCTTTGTGAGCTGTTGTAGATTAAGGTATGACCCAACCAGTTTGCAGGTCAAAATTTATTTTGGCCAAAGAATTATAGGGAGCAAGAGAAGAGGTGAAAGGGAGAGCAGTGGAGTGAGGAGGATTCATATATATCAGCCTTACTTTTTCACATGTTATCTGCAATTTGTAGACAATAATACTGATCTAACCATTCTAACTTACACTCATATTGTAGTAATTAAGAGAACACTGTATCTTAAGTGCTACATTCATTCTGAAGAGGTTAATGTGCCCTCTCATTTTTCATTGTCACTGGAAAGGTGTAGGTTATATGTTCCTTTTGTTCAGAAAGTTTTACATTTTAAAAACAAGAGACAAAACAATTCACCCACATCATTCAAATGTCAGCTATGAAAATCTACCAGGGGAGGAGATGTAGATATAGATGGGGCAAAGGCTCTCTATAAATGGAGCTCTTAGGGAATCTTAGCAGAAGACTTTATG
Organism: Sceloporus undulatus; assembly: GCF_019175285.1. Lineage (NCBI taxonomy): Eukaryota > Metazoa > Chordata > Lepidosauria > Squamata > Phrynosomatidae > Sceloporus > Sceloporus undulatus. The sequence goes on along the minus strand of NC_056522.1, from coordinate 194,912,252 downwards.
GATCTGAGATAAGTGAATGTGAAAAGGGCTGAAATTTTGACCCTCTCTGCACAAATGTAAACACCTTTGACGATGATAGAGATGCCAGAGTTTTTTTTGATCAATGCATTTCCCAGAGGTTCTGTTATATTTGTCTCTCCCAAAATAGATAGACCTGATTTTCAGCCCTTTGGCTGCCCAATAATGTCACACCTACAGGACAAATGCGTTGGAATATGGAATAAATCAATATATCACACAACTCATCCTGACCTCAGCGCAGAGTTGCTTAATCCGTATGGTGTAAATTGATTTTGAAAACAATAATGTAGAGGAAGTGAGTGAAGAGACTGAGATTTTGCAATTCCATTTCAGGTCTGGATTTCTTTTTTCAGCTTGAGAAACAATTCACTTTAAATGACTGTATTGTCAGTTTGATTGGCAGAACTGTGGGTAGACTTTCATATAGCTGATATGTGGGGGATGTACATGGTTCAAATAAACACCTAACAATATATTCCATCTTTTTACCCTCATTTGGAAGAGAAGAAAGGTTTTGTGAATGTTAGCAGTTCTCCCTCCCCACATCCCAATATGTATTCTGTCTCATAGTTAAATCAGTTAAAGAGAAGAAACTGATTTATCTGAGACAAGAATATTTTTTGGGGAAGGGATGCATTAGGAAGGGAAAGTAGTGATGTAAATCTACCGTATGCTGATGATTTTGAAAATAACATTAATCTATAGTGTGTGTATATAGAGAGATGGGTACACACAGACCACACTTGGGCACACACACATATTCTTAAACAATACATGCAAATAAGTATGATTCGACTCCACAAATATGATGTTGTTAGTGTAACTCAGCCTTTCCCAATCGGATACCTCCCAATGATGAGAATTGCCATCTAGAGGATGACAAACTGGAGAAGAAACTGGAGGAAAACGCCTTCATCTAGAAACTGCCTCTGCCTTTGACACTCTCTGAGAGCCTCAGAAAATCCTGTCCTTGAAAAGCTGTGGTTACATATGGGCTGCATAGAGAAGAATGCAGTATGGCCTGTCTTTGAAGTTAAATGGGTGTGTATCCCATCGGGAAAATGATGTGATAAGGTGCATGCAATAATCTCGATATATAATACAGTAAACAACTTATCTTTATGCACAGGGATCTTGCAGCACCTTTGAGACTAATTGAAAGAAGTTGGTAGCATGAGCTTTTGTAGACGTGACCCTACTTCTTCACGTGCATTTGCAAAGGTGCTGCAAATTTGCATACTGATTTCCCAGATTAACACAGCTATGTCTTTGAACTTATACTTAGGCTCCTGTAATGGCACTCTTCCTCCAACAGTGTCAGTAAGTCTGTTGCCATCAGCATAGAGGAGCAGCATTTATGAATTCTCATAGCTTTATTTTTGTCTTCAGAGGGTGGCAGTCAGTCTTGAAGAACTTTTAGCTCCCAGTGTGCAAGAAGTGATATGTCAACCAAGGACAGAAAGCCTGTCCTCTTATTACAACATTCTCTTGCAGCCAAGGGTTTTTATTGATGACTGTTCCTTAATGAGTTAGGTTCCCTAACACTGGCCATGACACATTTGTTTGTAATAGGTTACTGTTGTCTGGGTAATAGCCAATGGCCCAGCAAGGTCAGCCATTCCTTTCCCATTAAGAATGAACTGCAAGAGCTACTGTAGCATGGTGACTTAACAATCGGATGGTACTTAGTTTAGTGCATTGGCCTTCTGTTCTGCTCTGTATTATTAGCTGGGGATTCCAAAGGCAAAGTGAGATGCCCATGAATTTCTAAGCCTGTTGTAGAGAAATTAAAGGGGTGTGTAATAGGTCTTTTTGTTTTCATATTAAGGAGGCAATTTACCTTTGGGAATGTACAGAGAGCATCTGGTGGGGGAGATGAGTGGCTCTTATGTGGGGATTTCAAAGAGAACATTTGTGTTTTGCTGATAATTAATAAAATGAGCCACATAGAACTTTTATGAGATAAAATAATCTCTGTGTCCCAAGACAGTATTCTGTGGTACATTTTGTAATATTTGGATAATTCTTCAGGATCAGAAAAAGATACTTTGAGACATTTGTGCATGATGCAAATTCTTAGCAGAAAAGGAAAAAGAGCAGCAAACATATTTTGCTTCCTAAATCTGATCTATTAGCAAGATATGAAACTAGTGATACGTTCAAGAGAAATACTCACAGCAAAATATCTCTTAGGCTTCTCTGATATTCTGAGTTAAAATTTTGCAGAGTAATAGAAATGGTCCATATAAAACCATTAAATAAGTTAAACAAAATGGATACAGAACTCCATTGGCGGGAGTAAGGAATAGAGATTTTATTTTGTTTTGCATAAAGAACAAGCAAATTGAGTGGTGATTCATTGGAGAAAGATGGTTACTTGAGAGATAAAATTATATAATTATATAATATTTTATTTTTAAAATAATGTGCAACATAATATACCCTTGTACATACTTTCTACCATGTCTAAAGATAAGTCCTCAATGCCAAACCAAAGAATATGTTTAGGAGAAAAGGGCAACATTGTCTATGTTTATGCCTTCCCCCTTCTTTGAAAACTGTCCTCTATCTCCAGAATTAAAAGAGCATGAAAGCTAAGGCTGGACTTATTAAATTAGACAAGGTCACCACCTCAGATGGGCGATATTGGGGAACCTCAGACAGGTAATATTGGGGAGATATAGAGGACAGTTGCCCAGCTACTCCTTCTGCACTCCTCATTCTTTCTCTTTTCTTGAAGGACAGGGAAGTGTATGATAAATGTACTTCTTAAGCAGACTGCTCCCTGCTGTTGTGGTGAAAGACCTTACTCTATTGACAATGTTGAAGGAAGTTTCAAATGCCAGTACAACCAGCTTTTGTACCTGGAATGAAAAGGGAGACACCATTTTGCTCTTCTCCTGAGGCAGCAAAATGTCTCTTAGTCATTAAACAAGCACTTGCCACAGGCTTGTTTGCATATGAGAGATGGGTCCCCCTTGCACTTTGATTGAATGTTGAATGGTCTTTCTTTGTCCGATCCAATTGACTCTTAAACAGACTGGGGAGGCATTTCCATAGGCTTCCAGTCAGAATATGTAGCTTTACTGAATGTAGATATGGATCCGTAATTCTAGGTGACAATGCTATAACCCAGACTCTTGAACACTGTTTCAACTGCCCTCTTTCAGGTATTCTTGACTCTTCAAGCAAGTGTTAAGCAAGCCAAATACGGTAGATTACCTAGTCCAGGTGTGGGCAAGGTGTTTTGTGGACTTCTACCAGGTCTGGTTTTTGTTTCTGGTTCTCTACCCCCACTGGATCTCTTGAGCTATTTTAAAAACTAAATTGCAGGAATCCCCTTCACTGTTTGACATAAAAAAACCATACCCCCCCACAAAAAATTCAAAAAGAGTTCTGGGTTTTGGTTTTTTTCACTTTCATTTTTGGCAGTTCTGGTATTCTGTGCAGCACCCAGAGAGTAGCACTTCTGAATCATGCCTATTACTTGTCATAGCCCCAATGAAAAAAAAAGATGCCCAGGCACTCAGGAAATCCCACCAAGAAAAAGGGGAGAAGACACATGGTTTTTCATATTTTAAGATACCTTTCAAGACAATTCATGGGTTTTCTGCATAGAAAATGGTTTCCTGCAAATATTACATATGGAACTGTATTTTTCATGCCAATATTTCCTGCTCAGAAACCTGTGCAGAAAAAAAATGCATATTTCTCTACAACTTTTTCCCTGTCCTCCAAATATGTCCTGCATTATGAACATTGTTCAAGGCCCTTTCCAAATCTCATGTACTCTTTCACAGTGGTGTGAGACTAACTGAGGGGTATTTGTCTGAACTGGAGCAGAATTGTTTCAAATTCTCAGTTTGATTGGATTCACAATTTAAATAAGATGGTGACAGTGGTGATGGTAGTGAAGATGGTGGTGATGATAAAGCAGCTATTTGGGTACATCAGACCAGTTCTGAAATTGGCAGACCTCATGAAATTAGCAGGAGCAAGAAGGATCTCCATTCTCAACAATTGCTCCCCATATTCCACAATATTCTCATTAACTGTTGCTCCTTCCTTTCATGGAAAATCTACTTGTTGGTTGCTTTACTGGATGCAGATACATTTATAACAATCCTCTCTCAATAAAGCATGTCCCGAATCATTTTGCTGCTCCCAACTAAAGCACAAACTTTGAATCAGTGGAATTTATATAACTGTTTACATGCCATGTTCTCATTGATTTAGTGTGTCTACTTTAGTTGAGACTATGGACTTTATCAAACCGGCAAAAAATACAGGAGCATAGCAGAATGTTCCCATCAATATCATGTGATAAAGCCATGATTATCACACGACGTCATGCGACATCTTGATTATCCTGTGATTAAAGGCAAAGGTAATGGTATTCCACATTGACAAGGTTGTCAAGTTGTGTCCGACCATAGGGCGTGGTGCTCATCTCCGTTATTAAGCTGAAGAGCCAGCATTGTCAGAGACTACTCTGTGATCATGTGGCCAGCATGATTGTACAGAACGCTGTTTACCTTCCCACCAGAGTAGTACCACTTTATCCACTTGCATTTGCATGCTTTCAAACTGCTATGTTGGCAGAAGCTGAGACTAGTGATGGGAGCTCACCACATCATGTGGCACCCAGGTCTTGAACTGCCAACCTGCTGATCTTGTAATCAACAGTCAGCATCTTAACCACTTGAGACACTGCATCCCTATCCTGTGATTATCCTGTAAATAAAGAGGAATTCTAGCACAGATTTTTTTCATGGGATTCTCTGTGAATAAAAAATGGTGCTAGAATTCCTCTTTATTCACAAGTTAATTATGGGATAATTATGATGTTACATGATGTCATGTGATAATCATGGCTTTATCGCACTATATTGATGGGAGCATCCAGCTATGCTCCTATCTTTTTTGCCAGTGTGATAAAGTCCTAACAGTTAGATTAAGGCCATGGTAAGAACTGCATGGCCTTCAGGATTTTGAACTGCCACTTCCAACATTCGTCATAATTGTTTCTGCTGGGTAAGACTCCTAAAAATTGCAGCTCAACTACAAAAATGGGAGCGGGGGACAATTTCTACCCATAATTTAGGCCTATGTGTTATGCTGATTATGTCTAGAGATGGGAGGATAGGTCAGTTCACCTTTTTCCTAAATTCAGAATCTGAAAATCACTGGTTATTTCCATTCCAGATAGGAGGAATTTCATGAATGTTGGTAAATTCTTACCAAAAATGCACTTCCAACTTGAGCCAATCAAATTCAACCAATACAGCTTGGGGATAGAATGAATAATGAACAATATTCAAAAAATGGTTTACAAAAATGTTTCATGAAAATCAGGAAATCCTAACAAAAAAGAATCTAAGGTCCCATTCACTCTACACAATTTTAATGTTATGATTTCATTTTCACTGTCATGATTCAATCCTGTGGTATCCTGGGATTGGCAATCAATGGAGGGTAGCCTCCTTAGACAGGGAAATCCTCTGGTACCTCCTATAAAACCCCAGGATCCTACAGGATGGAGGCATGGCAGCTAAAGTTGAACAATAGTATTATATCTTTGTGATGTGATTGTCCCCTAGACTGATGAAAATCTTAACAGTTTAGGACTTATTCTGTACATAATTTTCCCATGGTCTTTTTGTGCAGGAAATAGCATCTTTTCTATGTAGAAAATGCTATTTTCTTCATAGAAAAGGCTATAGTTGGGGAATTATTCTACACAAAATTCACCTTTTTTGCACAGAAAACAGAATTTTCTTTTTCCTGTGCAAAAGTATCATGTGTGAATTTTGCACAGCATAAATCCTGAATTGCTAATCATCTCTAGAAATTGTACAATTTTCAAAGAATTTCTCGCCCTGGGATGGAAATTGCTGGAATTGCTATTGCTTTATTTGAGAATGAAATTAGTGAGGAATTACATCCCTAATACGGATATGCCCATATAGAGAGAACTATCTTCCATCTATGTATTAAAGGTAAAATACCTTTTGTAATGTAGGGGTATCCCTAATTCAGCACCATAAATCTGGCTGAATGCACAGCTACTCGAAGCTAGAATTTGAAGAGATAAGACTTTGATGGATGTAGCTCTCAGATTTGGCTTTTTCCATAGTCAGATGTAGTTGTTTTCTTTTAAACTCCAGTTCCTTTTATCATGAACATTAAGGCATTTATAAAATATTAGCCAATTCTTAACAAACCAAGAAATGAAATAAATTTCTCAACCACCTCTGATAACGTTGTACCTCTTCTCTACTTTTGAACTAGGAAATGGCCCTACAGATTGCATGCCCATTGCTGATAATCTTCCCATTCCTCTGACTGTGGCGTGGACTGACATGAACCAGAAATATACAACAGCTCTAGCCTTGTGGCTCCCAAAGCCTTGGGGTCTCATCAAATACACTTCTGAATCTTTTCAAAACATCCATGTGGATTTATGCATGCAAGCCTTATCTCCATATAAAAGAGAATAGTGAATGCTTAATTTTGTTTAGATCTCTTCTCTCTTTTTTTTTAAATACTTATTTGTGTTTCCATGAAAAATAAGCTATTCCAGATACCAAAGTGGGTGGTCAGAGACTGTTCTCTAGGCAACATGTTTGGAGGTGGAAAAAAACTATGGAGGTGGTAGAAAGTGCAATATTTTTTTGCAGAAAATCAACAGTCTCCTGTGGTTTTATCCCCCACAATCAAATGTGTGTGTTGTTTGCAGAGGTGGTTCTTTCTGTGCCCCCCTCCACCAAGTCTTCTGTTACTGTTGCTCTAATTGGGGATTATGCAATCACAACACTAAAGTGCTTTATGGTGTGCAGTGCAGAATTAAATACTTCCCACACAGAGTTCATTAAGCCCCGAAGTTTGCTAATTAATTAATTAGGGCTGCACGATTCCTGGGGATTACAATAAAATTAGCATTTGAATCTGTTTTCCATCAAGCCAACTTCAGAACAGCATCCAGACACTCAGAAAGTACTGGAGAATCAACTAGAACAATAATAAAAAACCATTTCTACTTTTGTCATGTATATCCCAGTGCAGATGTACTGCCTTAAGTTAAGGAGGGCAAAAAGAGTCTGCTGGGGAAGATTTTTGATCTGTGCTACACTCAGGTAATATAGATTGCTTTCAAGGCAAACACAGACAGCCATGTTTGAAATTCCATTCTTTTGTGGCTGACAGGAAGAATTCTCAGACACAGAAATGAAGCAGTCCCACAGCCAGCGTAAGGGTAATTGAGACTAAAGACTTGATCATATGCTAATGACACTCTCTTCATTATGGTCTGCAGGGGAGTTGTGTTCTGCAAATGTTAGTCATATAAGCAGTTCTGCATGAAGTCATGGCCAGCTGATGTGGAAAAATGAGTTCTGAGCAGGTGAGAGATAAGATCCTGCATGTGGCAGCTCATGAAACATTTTTTCAGAAGCCTCCAATTGACAATTAACCTTGTACCTTATCGCAAACATCCCCCCCCCCCGTTATGGGCATGGGAAGGGGCTGCTCGGAGCTGCGTGAGGCTGAAAAAATACATTTTACTGCACACCAAAATGGCCCCATTCCATCGCCCAGCACCAAGCATTCCCATTCAGTGTTGAGACGCGTCCTTTAGCTTGAAGGTGTGTCTCAGCACTGAATGGGAATGACTTGGTGCCAGGCAACGGAATGGAGCCATTTTGAGGACACTTTGGTGTGTGGTAAAATGCATTTTTCCTCAACCTCATGTGGCCCTGAGCATCCCCTTCTCATGCCCATAATGTGAAAAAAATGTGTGCGATAAGGTACCTTGAATGATGTATTATAGACATGCTTTTACTGCATGGATAGAAAAACAAGCCATAAGGATATTCTATGTGTTTATGGGCATACCCAGAGCATTTATATGGGGAAGAACCTAAATATTATCTAGTGTGTTTAGTGGTTGTACACTCCCTTCTGCACATATCTGGATGTTTGAAAAGCTGGATGTGTATCCACTGCCTAAATAGTAGAGATGTGAACATCTCTCATTTTTTTTTATTATGATGGATTTCTCTAAATCCCACCTGTATTTTCTGCCCAGCCTTCTTTCACATCAGTTTGTAGGACTTTGTATTTGCTTCCTGAACTGAGATTCACCTAATTTTAAAACATATTGCTTCTACATTGTACGTTACCTCCAGAATTTATTAAATTTCTATAATGTTTCACCCATTGATTAAACTGTATTGCTAATCTCCCCCACCCAATGATGCACAACTAACTTGCTTTTGTTATAGAATATGTACACTGTATTGTGCTCTCATCATTTCTCAGAACCTTTTTGGATGCCTTGCAAATGAAAGAAAACTTGAGGGGAGACACAACATATTCTAGAATGTGTAAAAATGCTTCCTCTTTGAAATGAACAAAATTTCTTTCCCTTCCTAAAAACAAATAGTTTTTTAAATCATAGAGACAGCATAATTACTTGTTTAATCCATTTAGTGAACTGTGGGGCATGAGACCATGGAACAAACTACAGTTCTCCAACATTAACTAGCTAATGTGCAAATATGTGCAGCCTTTATGAGCACAAGTTATGTACATACAGTCAGCTCTCCAGATCCATGGATTCAACCACCCATGGCTTGAATATATATATTTAAAAAACAAACAAACAGTGATTTTGCCATTTTATATAAGGGACACCATTTTACTACACTATTCTATTGAATGGGATTTGAGCATCCAATGATTTTGTTAGCTACGGGAGGTCCTGGGACCAAACCAAAGAGGATACTAAGGCCTCAGTGTACTACTGTATATTGAGTGTACATGTGTACTCTATATTTCCAGAGAGAATGTGCACAGACAGCAGAATTACAATGTATATTCAGATGTGGGGCTCTTTTCTTCTCCTCTGTCCTCAGTTCATTCCATTAGTGTCAGCTGTGTAGAAGAATGCAAATTGGCCATCTCTTCTACGTTACTGTTCATGTCCAATATAATTTTGTAGATTTACATGCATGCATATTTTCCTACAGTGACTGAGATACCACTAGAAACAAGATTCTTGAATTGGGTACTAACTATGTATGAAACTATATACAAACCTGGCAGTGCTTTAAGCTATTCATGGGGAGACTTTCCTTTGGTCCTGCCACCATCACAGTCTTGCTTGGTGAGGACACAAGAGAGGGCCTTCTCAGTGGCTACTCCCACCCTTTGGAATCCTCTTCCTCAGGAGGCTAGGCTGGCTCCCTCCCTGCTTTCCTTTTGCTGGCAGACAAAGATGTTTTTGTATGCTTTTAGTATGGAATCACTCTCAGGAAGGCTTGGTATTGGTGTGTGTACTGTGTTTGTTTATGTCTTTAACGTGTCTTTTTAACATAATTTTATACTCTTTAAAAGCAATTTTAAAATTATTTTTAAAGCTGTATTGGTAAATTTTTAACCAATTTTATTTGTGAATCGCCTTGGGTCCCACTCTGGGAGAAAAGTGGCACATAGAATAGAATAAAACAAAACAAAACAAAAAATGAACTAGCCTAACTAGTCTACAAAGAACATTTCGAACCATCCTTTTAAGTTAATGCTGAGTGGAACTTCTGCCATGCTTTTTATCTGTAGCACCTTTTTTAAAAGGTCTTTTACTGCATTTCCCATTTGGACTTAACATCTAGCCTGAGGAAGAATTCTGTTAAATTCAGAGGCTGGCTCACCACTTTGTCACTTTGAAGTGTTCTTAATATTATCTAACAACAACAACAACAACTTATTTATTTATTTATAGCCCGCCCAATCCCGAGGAATCCAGAAGGGTTACATCGGTAAAAATACATGGAATACAATAAAATCCAAATTTAATCCCTTCCCAACACTCCTCCCAATACTAAAATTACAATTAAACTATCACAATTTAAAAACGGTTAAACACAATAACTTTAAAAGGGGGAAACAGCCGACGTAGATCATAGTATGCGGGGAGAAGAATTAAGCTAATTAATATCTTAGTAGATGTTATATTACAGTTCTTATTTGGTTTATTTTCCTACATATGCCTGACTGAGGTCTGCTGAAGGAGCTCCCTTCTGTGTTTTGACAGTGGATATGAGGTCATGGGTGAAGTCCTTTTCTGCTACAGTGGTTCAGTTGTGGCACACCCTCGCCTTATGCGTCCCACTGACATCAACTCCAGCTTCATTTTGATGTCACGGAAAAACACGACTCTTTATTGAAGCCAATGATGTTTCATGGTGTTTAACTGATTTCTACCTGTGCATCATTTTAAATAGTTTTAACTTGATGTCCTAATATATTTAATATGTTTTAGATTGTAATTTATTTTGTACTTCTTTAAATTTTATATTATTTTACATTATTTAATTGTATGCTGCACTGAGATCCTGAAATGGAGAGCAGGACACAAATACCTTAGATAGAGATAGGTAGATAGAGAGAATGAATAATTGCACATTAACAATTGAATCAAAAGGCAAGGATGACCTAGCTAAGAGTTTGCTCAGCAACATGCTACTAACCACAATACCAGTGAGTGTAAAACAGTATGGTTAAACATAACATTTAGGAAAAGTTCATTTTATGATCCAAGGAAGTGAACATGAAATCATCTCTCTCTGTTTTCTGTCACTTCCACAGACAAAGAACATTGAGGAAGAGACCAAGCAAAAAACTGAGATGTTTGTACACTGTTATCTATCTGGCTGTGAGCCTTCTACTTCTGCAGAATGATATTCCATTTTATGTTGCTTCACTGAACAGTTTACAGACAATCCCCTGGAACTGAAGAATTCAAAAAGCATGAGGATAGGGACCATGAAATACTCTGCAGCTCTAATGAACAGCTTGTGCTAAAACCATAAATGTGAATTCTAATTTGTTTGGAATCCAAAGTTGTTGCTTTTTCTAAAATAAATTGAAGGCAGGGAATCATGTTTTTGGAAATTGAATGGAGAGATTTCGGGAACAGGAAAATATGATTACCAAGGTGCAAAGCAGGGTTACACAATTTGTAGCCATATTGAAGTTGCTGGACTGTAAGCCTCATTGTGCCCCACCATTGGCTGTGTGGCTAATGACTACCCAACAATATCTGGAGAGCCACATGATGTCCTGATTTAGAGGCTCCATCCCAAACTTGTTCAAGATTCCACTGAAGAAAGCAATGTATTTTAAAAGCATTTGTTAGTATTGTTTTAATACTGTAACGGTTATACTGAGAGGCAGTATGGTGTAGTAGCTTGACCATTTGACTAAGATTCTGGTGACCTATTCAACAGATAGAATAGGCTTAAATGTTCCTACAGAATAAATACATATGATCTCTAAAACATATATCTATGTGGAAAATATTCCAACCTCTGTTTAAGTAGCTCCAGAGATAATCTACCACTGAAATCTGTTTCCCTTCACTTCTACTGATAGGTTCTAGTCCTAATCTCTGTAGCAACAAAGAGCAAGCCTGATTGATTTTTTGCACAACAGCACTTCAGATGCTTGGAAGCATCTGAGGTGCTGTTGTGGAAAATACACTTGGGCCCCATTCTCACTAGCCCATTTGCTCTGGATAGAACTGGGTAGATCCGGTTGCCCCCATACCAAATCATCCCAGTTACAAGTTCCCACTACCCTTTACCTCGATTGATGCAATTTGCCCCTCTGAAGTTCACATTTGCAGTACCGCTTTAAAATGGACCCTCTTTTGTTGTCAATCAAATTCACTTCTGCTTTTGTCAAAGGTGACATATCGTACAACCAAATGGGTGCTTTCCCCCCTCCTTTTTTAAAAAAAAACTGGCGGCAGTGTGCACATATTTGGTCAACTTATCAGATTTAAAAACCTCCAGATGTTGTGTGGTTTTGGGTCATTACAGATTATGGCAACCCTAAAACGACCCCATTCTGGGAATTTCTTGGCAAGATTGGTTCCGAAGAAATTTGCCATTGCCTTTCCCCTGAGGCTGAGAGAGTGTGACCCCCCCCCCCAAAGTCATGGGTTTCCACAGCCTTCCTTTGGAATACCAGCCTCTAGCTTCCTCTTTGCTTCCAGCCCAGCATTTCCTCCTCTTTGGAACCTCTTTCCTTTCCTTGCCTTCCCTTCCAGCCCAATGCCACCTTCGAAGCCCTTGCCTCCCCCTCATGTCACCCTCTTCCCTTCCCTTCCAGCCCAAGGCATGTGCATAATCTGTCACAATAATAATAATGATAATAATACCTCACCTCAGAATGCCATCTCTGCATCCTCCTTCTTTGCTTTCCCTCCAATTGCCACCCCAGAATGCCTTACATACACATGCACATATGTAGCAAAAGCATTCCCACATTGTATCAATTTGCCAAATTTAAAAGGAAACACAAGCATTCGCATATTTTGTCTTACACACACACACACAAAATTTTAAAAAATGCCACTTGCAAAGTAACAGGCTGTGCCGACAGCAAGCAAACGGAAGGGAAATCGAAGGAAGGTGCGGGATATAAATAAAAACTTTATTATTATTATTATTTATTAAATGTAGGACAAGCAGACACATTGTATCAATATGTATCAACCTGTAGAACAAGCATTCACATGTTCCACCCTCTACCCTCCTTCTGACCTAAATCCCTCCTCTGAACTTGACCCAATCATGACCGGGGCCAAGTTCACATTTGCCAGCAGCAGGGAAGCAATAGGTTTTCCTAAAAGTCAGGGAAAGTAATCCACTTTCAGAAAAAAACGGATTGGGTGTGCAAAACTCTAATTCTGATGTGTTTAAACCGGTACCAATGGGAACTTCTGACTTTTAATCCGAGTAACAATTTGGTGCAAAAGGTAGTCTGAATGGCCCCTTGGAAGCAATTCTAATACCCCCCTCTCTTCCACAAGCTAAGCTTTGATTATGCAACTGATATTTATTGAATGTGTTAAGAGAACAACCTACCAAGATGTATGACGTTGCAAGCTTTGTTAATTGATAGGAGCAACATTAGACATGTGAGGCTTTCAAAATAACAAGATTTTGGGGAGAATTTATTTGGAAAATATGCAGTTGTATGTGTTTAGACAGGAGAAGGTGTGTGTGCATGCACATATTAGAGATGTACACTAGATGTGGAAGAAAGCTAAAACTTCAGCTGAAGTGGGCAGGAAGCAAGTCCCTAAATGTCACATGGATTCAACTTCTGGGGTGAAATCATCCCACTAAACTGACTAAAGGAATAGCCTAAATCCAGTGTATAGACTGGATCCCTCCTTCCTGAATATGTATCAACAAACACAGACAGACAGAAAGACACACAGGAATATGGATATGGATAGGAACTGAAAATTAATGACTATTCAGAGCTCATGTGTCAGTTAAAAACTACTGTATAGAGATAAGAAACTGACTAGGAAAATGTTTTCTTTCCGTGCTTTTTCATTTATTTTAAGCTATGTAGATCATCAGCTGAACATTCATAGCATACACAGATTGTATTTTCATTTGTTCATTTGTTTGTTTGTTTTTAACAGATGCACTTGCTGTTAACCACAGAGGCCCAGTGACCACTAAAAAGGTAACAACATTGCGTGACCGAGTTATAAAGATTTAAATCAGCTGCTTCTATGTCCAAATATATTGTTCATTCTTCTGAGTTTCTTTCTTCTTCTTTTCCTTTTTTAAATGGAGCTAGTGCAACTTCATTGCAATGGAGTGTTCCATTCCTAATCATCTAGGGAGAAGCTTTGAAGTTCCAGATGGATAGTTTCCTTTCTCTGTTTTTTCAGGACTAATTGGCTTTCTAATGAAAGTGTCCTGTCAATGCTAATTTGGAGGTCTTTTGTGAAGGAAACACCTGCCTAGTAGGACTGAGATTACCAACTCTTTGGAGTTAGCAAGTAGAAGATGTTGATTATTGTTGACACATGCAAAATGCAGTGTTGTGGGAGTGTTGAAAAGAAAGGTCACAGATGGAGTATAATCCTAAATTTAGCAGCAAGTCCTCACTGCTTATAATACTGCCTATGGCCCACGGTAGACACAACGAGAACAGATATTTTTTGTTACTCGTGGGTCTGCCTTATTTATATGTGTCTGTACAATTTTAATACCTAAAGGACTACACTGGTGAA
>NC_056522.1:194881317-194895698 GCF_019175285.1 Sceloporus undulatus | reverse complement strand
TAGCCAGACTATAGGCAGTCAGCACAGGGCCTTAGTGTCTAAGGGACTGTTCAGAGAGCCCCAAAAGGGCGGCATGGAGCTGCCCCTGTTTCAGCTGTGTGGGCAGCACGTGGCATCATGGTGCCCTGGAGGCAGAGTTGGGTTATGTGTCATGGAAACGCTACACCCTGACCTGGCCCCCAGGCAGCCCAAATGCCAGTCTGTACAGGTCTTTATTAAATATAAAACCATTGGGCAAAGCTTTCTTTTTACATGTGTTGAATGGTGAATTTTTTAGACAATTCACTGACTTTTTATAACAAATGGGACCTGCAAACAAAAAGGGGCAAACTGAGTATTCCAGGATTCCAGCCACCAAGCCAGCTAGCCATACCTTCCTCAAGATATCCATTTCATTTGCCTTCCCCTGACAGAAGACCAGCAAGAGAGAAGAAAAGGCCATTGACTTCACCATGGTAGTCTTTAGGTATTAAAATGTACAGACACATATAAATAAGGCAGACCCACGGTAACAAAAATACTGTTTCGTGTCTACCCTGGGCCATAGGCAGTATTAAAGCAGTGAGGAGGGGGTGGTGTCGGGGCATAGCGTCCACATGACGCATGCCCCAACTCCACCCCCAGGGTGGCATGATGCCACACACCACTCCACTTGGTATGTGGGATCACCGTGCTCCTCTGGCACTGCGTCCACATGACACAGTGCTGAAGGAGCACTGTAAAACTGAGCGCCATGGCTATTGCACCATTTGCAGGGCAGAAAAAGCAGCTGCTTTTTTTGTGCCCTGCAAAGGCCAGATCACAGCCCCAATCTGTCTGGAGGCCCCAAATTCCAGAAATTTTTCAAAAGAGGAAGAGAAGTTACACACACACACACACACACACACACACACAGGACATAGACCATCTGCCATAAGTCATCAGGCATTTTTTTAAGAGTAACCACAAACCAATTGAGCACATTTGAGTAATGTATTTTAAATATTCAAAATACTTCACATAATTAACTCAGCAATCCTTACAGAAAGTCCTGTAAAGCTGATCAATATTATCACATCAAGTAACATTTATTGCTGGATTTATAAGTTGTTACTAAGAAACAGGATCATTATTATAGATTGTCATTTTTGTTTTCTTTTTAAAAGGAATCAATACATAGATCAGCATCATTGTTGTACACGATCGTCATCCAAATATTGGAGACCAATGAGTTGCAGATGAAAAAAAGAAGTAGCTTGTCCATTGCTTTCAAATAACATGAGTCATACAGTTGACATGAGTCCTGAAAGAAAAATCGCCACCTATCAAGCTCATTTTAGAAGCCATTTCACTACACTAGAAAGAATTGTAGGTATATGTTATACCAGCATATTGAAAAAGGTAGAACCTTTAAGAAGCATCTGATAGCTTACTCTGTTCACCTTGATGTTTCTCATGAGCATTTTCCCTTACGTGGGGGGGTCTGGAACCTGTAAAACCTCAGCTTGAACATAAAATGTATTCTGCATGAGGGCATACTCCAGGCACTTCTTAGTTGGGCAATGCAGAAAGGTTCAGCATACCCTCAGACACTATGCCCATACTTAGATCATGTTAGCCAACATGTAAATAGGTTAGGACTGGTGTCTGGTAGTATCATGATGGATATACAGCTCCCTCCCTGCTCTCTTTCTGTTGGAAAACCCCCTTTTTAAGCAGGCCTTTGGAATTTATTTATGCAGCAGAAGTGTGAAATGGTGTGCTGTTAATCTTTTATTGGTAGTTATGTTTTAAATATGGCTTAACTGTTTTTAACCATGGCTTTTAAAAACAACATTGTTTTAAAAATTATTTTCAATGTTCTAAAAATAAGATATTAGCTTAATCTTTTTTAAAATTACTGGAAACCACCGTGGATTCCATCTTAGAGAAAGATGAGGAATAAATAGAATAATTAAAAAAAAAGTAAAATAAAATAAAATATCTTCATGGTCCTGGAATATAATATGGGTCATTACTGTTATTTTATCCAAAGCACCAAACACTAACTCCTTGCTAAGGGGTGAAG
This sequence comes from Sceloporus undulatus, assembly GCF_019175285.1. Classification (NCBI taxonomy): domain Eukaryota; kingdom Metazoa; phylum Chordata; class Lepidosauria; order Squamata; family Phrynosomatidae; genus Sceloporus; species Sceloporus undulatus. The sequence continues at coordinate 194,893,651 of NC_056522.1, read as the reverse complement.
AGATCTAAGAACCAGAACACACTACAGAAATAATCCAGTTTGAGACTGCTTTAACTATACTGGCTCAAGGCTAGGGAATTCTGAGAACAGTAGTTTTGGGAGACATTTAGCCTTCTCTGTCAGAGAGCTCTGGTGCCACAATAAACTATAATTCACAGGATTCCCTAGCACTGAGCCAAGGCAGTTAAGGTGGTCTCAAACTGAATTATTTTTGCAGTATGTTTTGGACCTAAATTATTTCCTTATTAATTGTCTGTACAATGAACAACAGAATCTAGAGGTGGAAGAGATCACAAGGACCATCCAGTCCAACCCCATGCCATGCAGGAACTCAAAATCAAAGCACCCTCAACAGATGGCCATCCAGCCTCTTTTCCAAGACCTCCAAAGAAGGAGACTCCACCATTCTCCAAGGAAGTATGTTCCATTGTTCAACAGCCCTAACTGTCAGGATGTTCCTCCTAATGTTGAGGTAGAATCTCTTCCCTGTAGGTTACAACAATTGCTCCATGTTCTAGTCTTTGGAGCAGCAGAAAAGAAGCTTCCTCCATCCTCAAAATGACATCCTTTCAAATATTTAAACAAGCTGTCATATCACCTCTTAACCTCCTCTTCTTCAGGCTAAACATATCCTGCTCCCCAAGTCTCTCCTCATAACACATGGTTTCCAGATCCTTCACCATTTTAGTTGCCCTTCTTTGGACATGCTTCAGCTTGTCAACATCCTTTTTGAATTGTGGTGCCCAGAACTGGACACAGTATTCCAGGTGAGGCCTGATGAAAACACAATAGAGTGTCACTATTACTTCCCTTGTTCTAGACACTATACTTATATTGATGCAGCCTAGAATCTCATTGGCCTTGTTAGCTGCCCCACCACACTCATGTTCAACTTGTAGTCTACTAGGACTACCAGATCGCTTTCACATGTAGTCACGCATCCTATATCTATACACTTCATTTTTTTTGCCCATTTTTTTGTATCATGCAGTACCTTACATTTCTCCATGTTGACATTTATTTTGTTAGCTTTGGCTCAGCTTTCTAGTCTATTCAGGTCATTTTGCATTTTGATCCTGTCCTCTGGGGTATTAGCTGTTCCCTTTAATTTGGTGTAATTTGCAAAGAGACATTATCTTTTCTTACCTGAGTCCCCCATGTACCTCAATGAAGGCTATTTATTTCCGACTTTTAAATAAAATACTGAGTGGTTGAAATCATCAGTCAATGGATGAATTAATACTAGTATTCCTTACGCCATTATTGTTTACCCAGGAAATGCAGTGCATCTAAGATTGTGGTTTCCATTAAGATACATTTTGAGAATATTTTAAAGAGAAAATGGTCAATCTCCTAGTTATTAATGAGATAAGCAGAACTGGGAGATTTAAAGGGCAGTTTTTGAGATTGCTTATTCCACATATGGGTGTGGGTGAAGTAGGCTTTATTCTACATTGATGACCGTGGGGGACAGTGGGAGGAAAGATTTCAGGAACCAAAAAGGTGTGGGAGAGAGTGTTAATAATGGATGGTTACTATGGGCAATTTCCGAGTTGTCTTTCTCTATTCTGTGGAGATTAGAAAGTCACTTTTAAGAAGAATGCACATGGTAGTTTGCAGAAGTGGTGGCAGGATGAAACAGAGACCACATCAGTGTATATCAAAATTTCATTGTCCGTACATTGTTTTTAAAATAAACAAAGCAATAGCTAGCTAAATTTATTCGGATCCTAGGAATAATTCTCCAAGCTTGCATCCACACTGCAGAAATAATCCAAGTTGAGCCATTGTTATGGCTCAACGCTGTGGAATTCTGAGATTTATAGTTTTGTGAGATATTTAGCCTTGTCTGTCAGAGAATTGTGGTGCCACAATAAACTACAGTTACTAGAATTCCATAACATGGAGCCATGGCAGTTAAAATGGCATTAAACTGGATTATTTCTGCAGGACGGATGCAAACCAAGGAGGTTTTCAGGGAATGGACATCCTGAGGTTTTTCTGGCACAGCTGTTTGACTAGTGTTGCTTTCTAACTATCAAGGCAATGATAAAGAAAAATTGTTTCCAGAAATAAGTATTCCCTCTAAGAACTGGGCAGAAATCAGGGAGAGAAATTTAAACTGATCAATCAGTCATCTTGGAGGCCATTAATTTCCAGTGTTTCCACAGCTGTCTATATATCTCCTTGTCCTATCTCCTTGCTGTCCTATCTCTATGCTGTTCTTGTGTCTGCAGGCTCAGGATGTAAGTAAGTAAATTTATTGTTGTAACTTCAAGTCATAACATAAATATATACAGTATTCAGTAAAAGAGACTGTTAACAACTTTTTAAAAAAAAAAAAAAAACAGCCCTTCAAGATGGTGGTTACAATGCATAAATAAAACAAAACAATGACCATATAAAATCTATAATGCCCTACAATTTGGCCAACAATTTGTCTTTCTAATATTAGGAAATAAGAAAGTAAAAATAGCCACTTGATAGGTAACATACATGAGTGCATCTGCCATTAAAATAGTGATATTTTTCCCCCCTTTGGACCCTGAAAATCTTCCACTTGACTCAGGCCACAGGGAAAAAGTTGCTGTTCTGCAGGGACATGATTAAATCTGCCCGCATCCTATTCCAAGAGCATACATTAGAAATGTAAACTTGTAAATGCCTTCCAAAAGGGGGATCATTAAGGACAAGAAGCTAATGAGAGATATGTGGGGTATTTTTTCTCTTAAAATGAGTGTAGCACCTGGAATATTTTGAATGCTGGACTAAATTGACATCTTGATTAGTGTCCTCAGCAAATAGCCAATTGTCTGTCTATATATATATATATATATATATATATATATATATACACACACACACACACACACACACATATATATATATATATCGTAGAGTTTATTGACTTCTAGTGAAGACAAAATATAAACTTGTAAAACAGTCAACAGTATACAAGCACTTATCCCTTTCCTCAGGAAACCAAAAGGGATATTTAACTAAATGGCCTCCATAGAGGCCATATATATTTTAACAGTTTCAGGTCAACTCTTACATGATCTGAAGGAAGCCCAACTTCCAATCTTAAATGTGCAGCCAGAGTAATTTAGGAAATACCCAAAACTGTCCTTAATAATTTGTTGTGGACTGCTTCTAACTGGTCAAGGACTTTATCATTCCATCCACATATTTCAGCCCCATAAAAATGTTGCGAAATAAATTTGACTTGAATGCTATATATATACCTAAAGTTGATAATCTTGCAAAACATTGCTGTTCAAGCTGGGAGTACTTCAAAGATTTGAATTTTCTCTCTCTCCTAAATTAATGCTCCATCTAAGTCAACATTTGACCTTAAAATTCTAACAGGAGTGATGAAGAAACTAGGATTGCTAGGAATTATTGTTCTGTTGTTTTGTTGTATTGTTCTGTTGTTTGACCTTTGGGTCAGTTTTAACCTGTATGATTTTAATTATCTATTAGATTTAATACCTTTTTAAGGGGGGAGGGTACCAGGGATTTGATATGTTGTATATTTTTAACTTGTTAGCCACCCCAATTGTTCTCAGAGGGGCGGGATACAAATAAATTTTATTATTATAATTTTATTATTATGAAAATTCTTTAATAAATTTATTCTCAAAGGAAGAAACAAGTAATTGAAAAGTATTTAAAGAGAATGCATTTTTGAAGACTAGTCACATTCTGGACTTATTTTGAGCAAAGTTTGCAGGTGGTGTTTTAGCAGGAAACAATATTTTTTGCACAAGAAACAGCCTTTTCTGCACCTAAATATTTTCTTTTTATATTCAGAAAATGGTGTTTTCTGTGCATAAAATTCAGAAGAGATTCTGAGTCCATTTTATCCTGAAAATAAATTCTGGCACCTTTCTGAACTGAATACTATCTTGTAATTCAGAGATGTGTGAAATCCTAAAACCTTTTGCCATTTCATGTTCCAGTTCACACATTAGTCCAGAGGTGTAATCAGGTCAATTTGAATCACAGTTCAGAACAATGATATTCTTTCCTGAGTATACTTAGGCCCAAAATAGATGAACTTCTGGTCACTTTGAGGGCAGGGCATTTAATGGCACATACCCTGAAGCAGCCAGAAGCCACTCTGAGACTGGCTAAAAAGTCCAAAGCTGATGGCAAAAGAAGCAAATTAAATTTGCTCCTGCTGGCAGCCTGTTCAGGATCACGGTGGTAGCTCGCTTCAGTAGCTGGCCATTTGGTCACTGCAGTTCCAGGCCAAGTGGGGGCCATCGTGGCTGGAGCATCCAAAGGCCATTCCAAGCCACACCTGCTGCTTTGTCCCATGGTCAGTGAGTACAGCTGTGTCCTTCAGCCCTGTACTGCATTACTGATAATGTGTTTTGGGACATAATAGAGTTAGTTTGTCCCAGATTAGGTAGGAATCAATGTGCAGATGCACACAGCAACTTTCCTCAGTAATGTGCAACAACCATGTGGAAGGCTGCATGATTCTAAACTGTCCTGGATGATGCATCAGACTGGAGGCATGGGGAGGATGCTAATGTCTGAACTGTAGAAAGAGATTAAGCCCCAAAACAGATGGGCCAAAAGCGCTGACCTGATCCAGGGGTGTGACTTTCAGGTGTTGCCACACCTGGATTGGGTAGAAGCTATGCGCATGGCTGCCTAAGGCGGCCCAAACCCAGCACAAAAGGAGTGCAAAAGGAGTGCTCCTTGCTATGCGGTCCTTGCAGACCATGGCAGTGGCCAACTATAGGACCACAGTGTCTGATAGCCACAGTCCTGCTCCAGAGGCCACTTCAAGCTGTCCATCTGCTTGAGACTAATAGAGTTAAATGTTCAGTTACTGAATTCTGTTCTGGCAATGCATTTTGTGTCATATTGTGTTATGTGTAACAATCAGGAATTAATTTATGTGCTAAACAAGAAACACAGCAAGCACTTCAATGAGTCTTTATGTTCATCTTGCCTAACAATTCACCTGTGAGGAATCAAAAGATGTATTAGTAAATATTGTGGTATGTGGTACCTCTTGTAGGAGTGATGCAGCCAAGAACATTCGAGAAATTCAATAAAGAAAATATAACTCCCATACTACACAGAAACCAGGGATGAATTTATGAAACAGGATTCCAGTCTGAGAACACCTATACTAATAGAGTATTTCTATGCTCCGCATTGAAATTGCATCTCTTAAATTTACTCAAGTTGCCAAGAGGAGAAAATGCTGCTTTTGTCTCCATTTTTTGACTCCTGTATAATTATCACAATCTCTATTTGAACATTTTACTGCCTTGTCAGTGAAATAATTCTCTCTGAAGCACGTTCAAATATGCATTGCCATTTCTGCTTCTTTTATTCTTTTGTTCTCTCTTTTGAACAAAGAGAACAATAGCAATGGAATGTACTGGACAAATTAGAGCCGTTTATTCTCATTAACTGATCTCACAAAGGAGAGGTGGGGAAAAGAACACTGCTCACTACAGATTTGTAAGATTGTGATTTATGTTTGCAGCAGGTAACTTATGAAAATGTGAACTTGAGTTTTCTTTCTTGTCCACAGTCTAGAAGGCATACAGCAAATCAATTTGCTCACATCCAATGCATTTGCAGTTGAATGCTAAAGTGCCAAGGATATACCCCTCATAATATAATTTCCAATTGTCGATTTTTACCTGCAAGGTATAGTCTCTCCTGTGACAATAACAGCACCACCTTCTCAATAAAAGAAACTCTCTTGGATTATATGGTGATTCACAATAAAACATGGGCTGCCTTCAAGGGAAATTTATTTGCACAGCAGTCCCATGGAAATCAATGTGACAATGGCTGTAATCTGTAAAACACTAACAAGGAAGCAGTTTGTGTTGAATTCAATGATTTTTCCCCAGATGCCAACATGCTAAGGACAAGAAATGAATAATCTACCAATGTATTTACACACATTTGACTTGCTTAGATTCTCTGTGATTCCTGAACCAAAACATACAGATAATGCAATTGTTCATTTTTTAACAGAACTCTTGAATTATATGAGGGTTTTTTTTTTAAAAAAAGGGGATATGAAACAAATATTCCATTGTGTAGCAGAATTTTGAAAAAGCATATTTTTATCTATGTATGCAAACATATTTACTTGGATCCAGGGTACCTGTAAGCAGAATTTATCCAGGAGTGTACGAACACTGTTATGGGGTGCTTCTCCTGGCAGAAAGATTAAGGGGATCTTTTCTATTCACCCCCTTTCCCTGCAGCGTTATCCGCTGGGAAGATTTGCCTTATGGAGCCTGCTGTGATGGTGAAATGAAACTGACAACAGTTTGTTAAGAGGAAAAGGCCACAACTTTATTGATTTACAGATAAAGAGTCTTGGCCTGACATGAGTCTGCTCCAAGTATTGGCTGACCTGCCTGACTGTCAATGGAGACCTATTTATCCAGCCTGCTTGTTGGATTTCACACAGGTGGAATTTACTGTGGGGTTCCCCTGCCACCTGGGTGTGAGGCAGAGACTATACCCCCAAGATTCCCTAAAGAATCTCCCCCCCCCCACACACATGGGTATGGTGGGCATGCATATCTAATCTCTCCCTATCTCTGGCTCAGTTCCATGCTAAAATTGTTGACAAATTAAGATAAGGAATATGTGATAACTTCAAACCTACTGTAGGAATAATCTACTGAATTGCAATCAGAAAAAGACCTGAACTGAGAAGATGGGTGAGGTGGGTGGGAAGAAGTAATGAGATGGGTCCAGCAAGACAAGCATCAGAGGGTTTTAAAATCAATGGGGGAAGGGTTTGGAGATAGAATTCAACAATCTGTCCAAAGGCAAGCTCTAAGCACAAGGATGTGAATTCTAGAGGAGAAGCTGATGGAGAGAATGGAACCACAGAAAAACTGACAGTAAATAGGCAAGAATAGACAAAGCTTCAAATGTCTATACACGCCACAGAGTTTGGAGAATAAACAAGATGAGCTTGAAGCCTTAGGAAAGTAAATAGGACTTCATAGGCACATGAAAACCTGATGGGATGACTCCATTAGGGAATGTTACAATGAAGGCTGTGACCTGCTATGATGTGCCCTGAAAGAGCTGCGTGGGTGCCACAGCAACCACATGCTGTGGCCCCACTCTGTGTTTTTTTTTTCCCAGTGCAAAAAGATGCTGCCTGTCTGTCTGTCGGGTGGAGGTGGGGATGCCCACTTTGGAGACAATGTCGGGGCATGTGTTGACATATGTTCAGGCTGCTTGAAATCTGCTGAACATAGGCTCCCAACAAATCTTGGTGTGACCGGTAGATGATTTCTTATTTCGAAAGAGAGAGAAAGGAACAAGGGGATCCGCAACCTGGACATGATCGTAACCAATATGTAGGAATTGGTTACTGGAATCCAAGTAATTATACTTTAGGGGGAAGTCACCATGTAATGCAGAATTCACAATTATGAGACAAGGTATAAAATGGATCAACTCAGATAAAACATGGACCTTGTTTTTCTGGAAAGCTGATTTTAACAAGGTTAGGGAATTCTGGTGCAACCCATGGCTAACATCCTAAAGGGGGGGGGGAACAGCAAGAGTGGGAGTTCTGGAAGAATGAGAGTTGGAAAAAAGCACAATCGCAAACAACCCATAGAAGAATTAAAATGGGAAATATCGAAAAAGCAAATGTGGCTTTTTGCACCCTCGGAAGGCCAGATCAGGGCTGTGGCATGAGGTTGCTGCGGCCCCAATCCAGCTGAAGAAGGGGTGGCTGTATGCTGCCCCTTCAGAGCTGTATGTGTACAGCCCCTCAAAAATCTGCAATTTGTCAAGCTTTGGATCTGGTTCATACTCATGAAATCAGGCCTAACTGTTAAACATTCAAACAACTAAAATGCACCTAACAGAAAAACAAGGCCATTTGTTTAAATGCCATGGCTCAATGCTATGTAATATGTGGCATCACTGGGGTTGGTGTAGCCCAGTGCAGTAACTCATGGTTTCATCGCCCCCATCTTGTTATGGCCCTTCTCCCATACCACACCATACTGAAGACTTAGCAATTTTTTTATATTAATGTTACTCATTAATTGCAATCCATATATATCTCTGTATGTACAGATAGCAATAATTGTGACATAAACAACTAACAAAATTAAAATTATATCTTCAGATTAGAATATCAAATGCACAGCTAAATGTATCACATATACATAGTTTTATGTGGTTAAAGAGAAAGTTTGGTAAGACGTGGTGTTTTTAAAGAAAAAATTAAAAGAGAATTTTTTTAAAAAAATAATCTTTAAATTTTTACATTTATTATTTTGAAAAACTGAGGCCTCTCCTTTTCTCCTTCATTGAGCCTTGCCCCACTCACACCATATCCAGAATTTAAAGGAACACAGGCAAATGACACAATCTGTTTCATGTCTAACTTGAAATAATGAGACCAGACACAAATGTAGGTTGAGATAGGGCCACTTTATTAAGGAATTAACTGTTTAAAACGGTTTTTGTATGCTTACAAACTAAAGGGGAGCAACCTGATGTGGGAGCAGCTGTGGCAGGTGGTCTATCCCTCAGGCCACCTCCCAGCTTCCCTGGGCGAAACACCTGAGCTCCAGGATAACCAATGATGGGGTTGCTCCCCGGCCAGCTTGCATATGGAACGCCAGCCTGGGATTCCACAGTCAATTCGCCAGACTTGACTGAGGATTATATCCCAGGTCATCCCAAGGAAGGTCTCTTTCTCTCTCTCCTTACTCGCAAGACCTAAGAAGAAGTCCAAGAGGCCTAACCTTTACCCGAGTGGTGCCATAGTGTTCACCAGACTATTACATCCCCCATAACCACCAGTGACCGCCTATTTAAGTCCACACCTGAGCCAATTTCCTATGCCAAGAACAACAGTGTGAGGTAGGTGAAAAACCCTCGGAAAAAGGGAGAAAATCCCTACCTGGCCCATAAAGCGACCACCCAAGCCACACTGATGTCGAGGGGGGAGGGCGGGAACAACAATTCTTGGAAGAGGGAGAAGGGAGGGCGGAGCAGGCTTAAATAGCCTTAGCCCCAAATGTCTCCCAGACCAGGTGTGATGCTCCAGGTCCAATAAATTACTGGTCTCTATTCAAATAGACTAGTAAACTTCCATCCCAGGCATATAGCCTGGGGATGTGGATTGCCAAAAGGCAGATATTTGGAGAGCAGTGATGTCAAACCTTCTTAAGGTGTCACCTGATGTGGTCTGCACCCCTATGACTCCTAATGATGCCCATGTATGGAATCTGGGGTTATATTGTGAAATATTTGCTCTTTTTTGTCAGAGAGCTCGGGTGGCACAACAAACTACAAACCCCAAATTCCATGGGATGGAGACATGAGTGTTAAAATAGTATAAAACAGCATTAATTCTACAGTGTGGCAGCAGTCATGTTTTCTGTATCCTTGTCTGCAGTGAAGCAATTCTGCTGGAGTGTTTTTGTTCCCTCCCTCTGATTTGTTATTTGTATGTAAATAGCAAGACAAGCATATAAATAGCACGATAAGAATAGTGGAGAAAGGGAAAGATGCTTTTTGTACTGAGTCCCCAGAATTCCTCACACAGAGCTATGCTAGCTAGAAGACTAACAGTTGCAGTTGTCAAATCTGGAGGGCACATGACCCATCCTTGAGATAGGCCTTGACTTATAACTGTCCCCTGTAAACCCTACAGAAAATGGTCTTGTATAGTAGCTATAGACTGGCATTTCCAAGGGGAGAGAATGGCTTAAAAACTGACACTGTTAAAATGAGTTAATTGCATCTTAAAAGTTGTTGTCGTTGGCGTTTCCTAGATGTTGCTTTATTTGGTATAACGCCCATTGGGCGTTTCCAAAGATTTGTTTCCGGTGTTTTCTTTTGCATGCCATTGAACAATATTTGTAGGGTCTCTAAAACCTGTCATCTGTAAAATGCTTAGCTAATCTGCATATGCAAATAGAAAGCAATTTAAAAGTTGAGTGTCAATTTCCATAAACATTACGATATCTGGCTCAGTAATATACACTCACATTTGAAACACAAAGCCTAATTAGTCCCCAGGAGTATATATAATAAATTTTATGTTTTGCTGTTTAAACCTACACAAACAAAAAACAAAAATCAGATATTTGTAGTCCCACAGTTGCTTACTTATATACAGTATTTCCATTATTTAACATCAAAATTATATTTGCTGAGATAACCCTCACTCTGATTATAAGAGGGCTAACTGTAATGTACTGAAACCGCAAAAGATTTTTCCTCACCAGAGTTCACTTCTCTTTTCAGGACTGAGTAGACCATTTTATTCCTCTTATGCAAGATGTCATGTCTGGTAATAGAGCAATTTAACTAATTGTAGTGTCTGTTGCATTAGGCCAGGTTTGGGAAATCATGAAGGTCTTAATTCTGCAGAGAAATGCTAGGGCCACTTTTCTGTTGTTGCTGAGACTGTAACAAAGTCGCCAAATCACTTTAAAGATGAATATAACATCTGCTGAAACCTTCCATAACTTAGCAATGGGAGGAGGATGCTGTGAAACCCATGATGCTCAGTCATCAAGCCCCTATAAACATTGTTTTATCAAAAGTAACTTGTCAAGCTCTGAGCAAGACGCAAAACAACAAATGTACCTCCAAGTCATTTTTTACGGCAATCCTAAGGCAAACTTATCATAAGGTTTTCTTGGCAAGCAGCTATCCTACTCTCTTTTTCTGCTCAACAACCCATCATAGAACCATGATTTGAGGTTCCTTTCTTTCTTCCTCTCTCCGCAGTGTGTGTGTCTGTATGTTTGTGTACCTTTCAGTCCTCCCATTTTTTTCCTCACCAGAGTGTAGTTACAGAGGTTGGGCAAAATGAGGGTTCCCCCCCTCTGATAAGAACTCTGATCCCCCCCCCATGAAATTTCCTCCTGTCCCCAAATTTGTAGCATTGCAGTGAGTTAAAATTTCAGTTGACAATTTACAAATACAGTGCACCTGCATCATATGTTGGCGTGCCTACGTGGCTTCCAGCATATGCTGGAAGGAGCATGCTGTACACCAGAAAAAGCAATGGTAACAGTGCTGTGGTGCACGCGCCATCATGGGCACGGAGCCCCATCACTTGAAGTGGGGCTTGAGCATCCACATTTTCCCTTACACGGGAGTGGTGGGGGGCCCAGAACGGATCCCCTGTGTAAGGAAAAGGGATGACTGTAAGATTGGCATCCAAAGAAAAGGAGCAGTCAATTACCAAGAGAAAGCAAACATAGCAACTATAAGAGTTCAAAGTGTCAGTGATTTCCATGTCTCATCTGCAATGTTGAAACTTGGGAACTGAAGAAAAATTCATGGGAAGTAGTATTTTTATTAAGCTACATGAAGCTACACTCTTCCTCTCCCGCATTCCCCCTCTCTTTGTCCCATTAATCTTTTTCTTTCTTTCCTTCTTCATTTTTCTACTTTCTTTTCTCCTATATTACTCCACACTACCTCCTTCTTTAGGCTTTTAATATGTTTCTATTAGGCCAAAAGAACATTTAAAAAGCTGGATTGGTTGGAGCAAGTGTATACCTTGGGTCCCTCTCTAGGAGAAAGGCAGCATACAAATGAAATGAAATAAATAATGAAGAGGGTTAACCCTTCCATCTCCAGCTGGAACAAGAATTGACCCCATCCCCACAGTGATGGCCTTTCTAACAAAAACTTCCACTGGGATGGAGATTTTTCTAAATTGGATTAGTGTTCTGGATTTGGCAAATGGATCTCAGTGTATAAAAATAAATCGCCTTTCCTTGAGCTACTCAACGGGTGAAAATTGTGCAGTCTTCCAGATGTTGCTGAACTGCAACTTCCAGAATTCTTCACAACTGGCTTGGGCTGCTGGGAACTGCAATCTCAACTTTCATTCAGAACAATGGGAAGGACAGCCGTTCATATCCATGATCTTATTTCTTTCAGACTTGATAATGGACATTATGTGAGAAGAGAAGAAGAAGAAACTTGATCTTGATAAAGGAACATAAAATCTGGAAAGAGTGAAGTGGACATGATGAGATAAAGAAGAGAAAGTAATGGGTTTTGTAAATGCTTCATTTCATGATTTCATTTGTTACAGATGTTGCAGACATTGAAGAAATGATTATTTACCATAATTTAAGAATGGTCAGGAAAAAGATGATTAACTAGTGCTAAACTGGCACACCAATTGAGACTTTCAAAAGCAGGAGTCATTCCATAAAATAATATTAAGCCATTTCTCTTAAAATAATTTGGAAGAGATCTGGTTGGACAACCAACCTGCTAATTGGTTTTTTTGTTAAAATGTAATTTGATTCAAATGTTT